>NC_142497.1:13879857-14039857 GCF_965113065.1 Corylus avellana
TTAAATAGAGATTGCTTGTATGATTCTAGGTTGGATATGAACAAAATATCTAGATGGATACACAAATATATAAACATAAAAATGAATATGAAATGTTGAAGATACTTCAATTGGAACAATAAATTCAAAAATATACATAATGAAAATAGGATATATGAGAATAAGTACTTACAAAAATATGATGCTGTAAAATTAGCTTGAAGAAGCTTTCATTGAATGAAACATTCTATAATACATAGATGGAACTCTGATTTGTTTATCTTTTTTAATGACTTTGACAATTTTAGAGGTCAAGGCTTCATTTTTGACATTTTCAAGGGTTTTTAGCATATTATTGACCTTTTCAAGATAGGTTTCTGCTTTATTTTTTAGATTTAACGCTTTGAGTTGTGAAATTTTTAAGAGGGGTTGTTCGTAATGGAGTTTTTTCTTTTCAGTTTGAGTTTTGGTTGGAGGTGTAGTTACCTTAATTTTGTCTTCTATTTGGTCTAATTGTTTTCCTATGGTTATAAGGCTTTGGTTTGTATAATTGTTTTGTTCCATGACTTTTTTTATTTCTTCATCTTTGGTTTGTATAATTGTTTTGTTCCTGGTACCCCTCCTGGTATCTTAATGTTCATGCTCTTGTTAAAAGTCCCAAAGATAAAACTTTACTAATCCAAAAAAAACTAATGCAGAAATTGTAGATATTTTAACCTCAGGATTTACGGGAACTTTAAAAGCTTAGTGGGAAAAATATCTAACTGAAGCAAACCGTAATGAAATAAAATATGCAATCTAGAAAGATGAAGAATGAATCCCAATTTATGATGAAGCACATAACAGAGGAATCCCTGATGGAATTAATGTTTTAATTTACACCATACTGAAACATTTTATAGGAATCCCCAGTAATGTTACAGTTAGACTTCATGACCACCTAAGTAATCTTAGGTGTCCAACCTTAAGTGATTTTAGATGGTATAAAGATGTTTTTATGTCAAGAGTAATGTTAAGAGACGATTGTAAAAATGCTTTCTGGAAAGAGAAATTTATCAATGGTCTACCCAACCTATTTGCCCATAAAATTCGTGAAGAATTAAGTAATAAGACTGGAATTATAGAATACGATAATCTCACCTACGGAGACATCATAAGTACAATAAGTAAAATAGGATTAAAAATGTATATAGATATGAAGATAAATAAAAACTTGAACAAAGAGAAAAGAGAAGCAAAATATGAGATGAGAAATTTTTGTGAACAATATGGTTTACTTCTTATACCACCTTCCAGAAGAAAATATAAGTATAAATATATAAAAACTATAAAACATTACAAAAAGAATTATAGAGAAAACAAAAACTTTGAACCAAATGAATATTACAAGAAAAATAAAACAAGAAGAAAATATTACAAAACACCCAAAAATGAAAAATATGACAAAAAAAGAAAGTAAAATGCTTCAAATGTGGAAAGACAGGCCATTACAAAAATGAGTGCAAAGTAAAAGATAAAATCAATCAATTGAAAATTTCCAATAAATAGAAAGAAGATTTGTATAAAATCCTAGAACTCAAAAGTTCAGATTCTAGTGAGAATGAAGACGAAAATTTTAACAGCTCAACAGATTATGAGTCAAGTCAAAATTCTAGTAATTCAGAAATAGAACTAGGTTGTAAAGATTCATGTTGTAAAACAAAGCTTAAGAAAAATGTATTAACTAAACATGAAGAAATGCTAATCGATTTAATAGAAGGAATAGAAGACCCAGAAACTAAAGCCAAATACCTTAAAAAATTCAAGAGTAATTTAATAAAAAATGAAACCAAAAATGGACCAACAAAAATTACAGAACCACAAATTAGTATTGATAAAATCCTCAACAGATTTAAATCAAAACAAAGCGAAGTAACCATCCAAGACTTACAGCATGAAGTCAATCAAATCAAAATCAAAATAAAAGACTTAAAAGCCAAAAACAAAAAGTTGGAACAAGAAGTAATGATTTTAAAGATTAATAAAAAAATTTCGAAACAGAGTCAATCTGAAAGTGAACAAAGACAACAGAATTAAAGACTTTCTACTTCCAAATGCTTCTCTTTAACGGGTCTTTAAGTGTTCTGGAATAGCTATTTGTGTGTCCTCCCGACTTACAAGCCTACCCTTCCTAACTATGCTGACGGCACAAATCGTACATCCCATATAACTCAAAGATTTTGTTAAAGATAACATCTGAATATATATATCTGACTGCAACTTAGACAGAACCAATATGCAAAAAACTATATTTTTTTGCAAGAGCATCATTAACAAATTTCTTGTTGAACAAGGTAATAGTCTGATTATTACCCGAAACCGGAAAGATTTGTTCAACAGTTTTGACAGAATATTGAATTTTAAAAGAAGACTGAAACCAAGTAGTGTTGTAGACATCCTTAGCGTCCAGCTTAGGGATGTTCCACTTACTGAAATCATTATCACCATCAACCAAAACATTTTCATAGTTAACCACGTCCGGTGGCAAACTGGAATTAGAGCTAACAGAAGAATTAGATCTCCACATTGTTGACACACAAACTAAACTCAAAATCACACACTGGGTGAAGTCTTAGAGGATCTCATCCTAGGTACTTACTCACTGGTTAAACTCTCTAAGCATGTCTTTCCTAGAGCTCACTATCCACACATACCCTTGGCCTAACATACAGGTTACGCAGACCCTTGGCCTAGCCCTCAGCACCTACTTAATGCCCTAACACGCCAAACCCAGGCTTTCAACGGGACTTACAGGTTCGCAAACTGAGGTGACGGGGTGGTAACTTGAAACTGTACTGACGGGGTGGTGGACTACCGTAAAGCAACTAGAACCTCGACACAGAGAAAGGATAACAGGGGATAAGCAAAGAGGAGAAGAGCAAGACTATACTCAGGGGGAGAGAAAGAGAGAAGGTGTACATCAAGGCAGCAAAGAGATCGGAACTCTCACGGCTCTGATACCAAGGAGGGGGTGGAAGCGCAGTATGCATAAAGATGCAGGGATGAGGGGAGGTGATAATAATATGCAGAAAATAAGCAGTTGTAAACCAAAGCAGTAGAATCGTCCAAGATGGCGGTATGACAATTTTATAATCAAAATAAGCAACTGAAATTAAAAGCAGTTGATAAATTGGAACTCAGATATATATATATATATATATATATATATATATATATATATATATATATATATATATATATATATCTGTTGAGAGGCAAAGAGGTGTCATAATATAAGGAGGATTAGAATTTTTCTAGAGTCCTCTCAAATATGATGTGGCTTTTAGAATCACTAATAGATCAAAATTTAATAATAACTATCTCAAATTTAATGGTAATTTTAAAAGTCACGTCATATTTAAAAGAATTTTAGAAAAACTTTAATCCTCCTTCTATCTAGATTGACAAACGAAACAAAACTAAACAAACAAACACGTGACTCAAAAAGACACACATACAGATAGTCAGATAGTTTGATAGATAGGCTATCTATCTATCAAACTAGAATCCTCTCTAGGTTTTGTTCTGCGAGACCTGTGCTTGAGGGAAGAGTCTCCCATCGCTTGTTAGGCTTTTGAGGAGGTTAAACGGTGGTTTGCTTTTGTATGTGTTGGAAATAGAGGATGAGTTGGAGAGGATGTGCAGTAAAATTTCTCTTACGGAGGGGATTGTATTACGGTTACAAACGATGAAGTTACAGAGATAAGAGAGAAAGGTTCCAACTGTTTGGTTGGGAAGCTGTGGACAGAGAAATCAGTTAACAAGGAGGCTTTCAAAGGGGTTCTATCTAGAATTTGGCGTACTGTAGAGCGAGTGGTTTTCAAAAAGCTTCAAGAAAATGTATGGCTATTTGAATTTGCTGGGGTGATGATAAGAGAAGAGTATTAGAAGGGCGACCTTGGTCCTTTGATCGTCATGCTCTAGTTCTTAATGAATTTGATGGTAGAACTCCGCCATCACAAATGCAGGTCCAGCACTCACCAGTTTGGATTCAAGTGCACGATATGCCATTGTTGTGCATGACTCACGGGGTACGGGTTAAAATCAGAGCGTCTTTGGGTGAGATTGAAGATGTGGATGTTGCAGGAGATGGTGCAGGATGTGGGCGTTGTTTACGGCTGAGAGTTGTTATCGATTTATCTAAATCGCTGGAGAGGGGAAGAGCTAGCAATCTTGGAGGAAAGTCTCACTGGGTAATTTTTAAATATGAGAAGATGCCTTTGTTTTATTTCCATTGTGGATGTATAGTTCATGAGAAGTTTGACTGTCCACTTAGAAAATCACAAAGGGTTAATGGCGATGATGGGGAGAAGGACTGGGGAATTTGGCTGAGGGCGGAGATACCACAGAGGGAGAGGGAGGGCAAAGGTGGCACGGGTGGCCGGGGTAATCCATCGGCGGAGGAGTCTGGTTATGATGGTGGTTGTAGGAGAGGCAATTCACCGTCGAAGGGAAGTTCCGAATTTGAGGGAACTTCTAGTCATACGTATCAAAGTGGTCCACAAATCTGCGAGGAGTTTCTTACTTGAAGGAAACTAGTAACGCAATTCCTGGTAGTAACTGTGTGGCAAGGGTTAATACAGTGCATGATAGTTCTGAGGAACGTGGGCATAGGAATAATTATAAAGGTAAGAATAATATAGGGGAGGGCAATGTGTTATTGGAAGAATTACCATGTAGTGATACTAAAGTGGTGAAAGGGAGTCCACTGGGTCCAATTATGGGGCTTGCTTATAATATGGACAAAGATTTAAAAAGTGAAGGGAAGGTTGGCGGGCCCAGCAAATTAATTCAAGAGTCAAAGATGGACTATGTGGAGCATTCTTTGGGTACTGACAGTGTTGTTCAGAACCATGGTGGTATAGCACTTCAAGGAGGACCAGATATTTCTGATAGTGTTTTCGATAATGATATTAATGTTGTCAGTAGGAGTGGGGTTCTTGGTGTCAAAGGATGGAAACGATAGGCACGAAGGAACAATAAGGCTTTTATATCCCAGCCGGTGGGGAATCCAGTAAACGAAAGAGAGAGATGAATGTTGAAGTAAAAGAGGTGGAGGTAGTGGCACGAGCTAAAAAAGGTAGGAAGGAGGTTTGTAGCCTTGATGCAACAACTGAAGAGTTGGCGGCGGCTGTGCCACAGCCCTGCCAACAGCCATGAATCTCATTAGTTGGAATTGTCGGGGGCTTGGGAACCCTCGAGCAATTCGCGATCTTTGCCAGATGGTAAAGGAGAAGCAACCCACTCTTTTGTTCCTTCTGGAAACAAAGAGTAGCAAATATAAGATGGAGGGTATTCGAGTTAAGTTGGGGTTTGAAGGTTTATTTGTAGTAGACCTTTTGGGAAGAAGTGGTGGATTAGCATTATTATGGAGGGAAGCAAGATGGCTAGAAATTCAAAATTTTACACGACGCCTCATTAATGCAGTGGTGCATCCTCCTGGCCATGATTTTCAATGCAAATTAACATGTTTTTATGGTCATCCGGAAAGTGCAAGGAGATATGAATCATGGGCGTTGCTTGATCACCTTAATTCTTTTTATCCCAAAGCTTGGATGTGCATTGGCGATTTTAATGAGATTGTGGAGCAAGGTGAGAAGTATGGTGGAGCATTACGTGGAGATTCTCAGATGGCACAGTGTCGAGTGCCTTTGGAACATTGTGGTTTAAGTGATTTGGGGTATAAGGGGTCTAAATTTACATGGGCTAATTGTCATCAGGATGGGACTTTTATGAAAGAAAGGCTTGATCGTGCTGTTATGAATAAGGCATGGTGTGAGATGAATTCAAACTATGAGGTCCAAGTGTTAGCAGCAAAGTCATCTGACCATAAGCCTTTGCTCCTACGACTTTTTGATGCAAATGCAGGTCTACCCAATTATTATAAAAGCTTCAAATTTGAAGCTTCTTGGCTAGCTGATGGAGAATGCATGGATGTTATAAATGAGGTGTGGGGGATGGATGTTAGTGGTGGTATGGGAATGCAAACAGCAAGGTTGAAGTTAGCTCAATGTCAGACGCAGCTTACTAGGTGGAGTTCCCGAAAATTTGGTGATGCTCAGAAAGTCCTTAAAATGAAAACAAAGCTATTGAATGAGTTACAATAGCAAGAGGGTGAGGTGAATATGGCAGAAATTCAAGCTTTAAAAGGGGAGATTGATTTTATTTTTGAGCAAGAAGACATTAAATGGAAGTAGCAGGCGAAGCAAAGTTGGTATCCACAAGGAGATCATAACACTCCGTACTTCCATGCTTGGGCCAATCAAAGAAGGCGAACTAATCGAATTATGACGATCAAAGATGAGGTGGGTAGGGAGTGGAAGAAACAAGATGAAATTGGCCAGGCATTCACGAGCTTCTTCCAAAGGTTGTTCACGGCTGGAGAAAATTCTGGAGTGGATGTTTGCATTTGGAGGCTAGGGTGTCGGGTGATATGAATGCAAGTCTGTTGCGGGAATTTACTTCTATGGAAGTGGAGGCATCACTCAATCAAATGCACCCACTCAAATCCCCCAAGCCGGATGCTTTTTCGGTGTGCTTCTATCAACAATCATGGCCTACTGTGAAAATGGAGGTATGTCGGGCGATGTTAGGATTTCTTAATAATGATATCTTTGATGTTGATCTCAATTCTACTTATATTGCACTTATTCCTAAGATCAAAACTCCTTCTAGTGTAACTGAGTATAGGCCAATTAGCTTATGTAATGTGCTCTATAAGCTGATTTCAAACATCCTTGCTAATCGATTGAAAAAAGTGCTACCCTTTATAATATCTCCTTCTTAAAGTGCGTTTATTCCGGGAAGGCTAATCACGGATAATATAATTGTGGCCTTTGAGGCAATGTATACAATGAACACTCGGATGAAGGGGAGGGAAGGCTTTATGGCTCTTAAATTGGATATGAACAAGGCATATGATAGAGTTGAATGGGATTTTCTGGAAGCGGTCTTACGGAAGTTAGGGTTTGCTAGTCGGTGGATTCACTTATTGATGACATGTGTGAGAACTGTGAGATATTCGGTTTTGATTCATAGTAAGCCTTATGGGAAAATTACCCCATCTAGGGGAATCATGCAAGGGGATCCACTATCTCCGTATTTCTTTATTCTATGTGTGGAGGGATTGAGTTCACTTCTTCAAAAGGCAAAAACAGAATGGCGAATTTTTGGTCTTCCTATCACACGCAGGGGGATGAAGCTTAACCATCTTTTCTTTACAGATGATAGTTTACTTTTTTGTAAAGCAAATATCTTTGAATGGCTGCGTATCCAAGAGGTGTTGGAGCTCTATGAGAAAGCATCTGGGCAAAAATTTAATAGGGACAAAACTTCTATCTTCTTCAGTAAAAGTACTAAAAGGGAAGCTAAGGAGCATATTCTTTCAGTAGCAGGGATCCCTTCCACGAGAAGATATGAAAAGTATCTTGGCCTTCCTGCACTAGTTGGAAGATCATGGGCTGGAGCTTTTGAAAGTTTGAAGGGCAGAATTTGGGAGTGCATCAATGGGTGGAAGGAGAAATTCATGTCTCAAGCAGGAAAGAAGTCTTGTTAAAAGCTGTAATTCAGGCAATTCAATTCCTACATATACTATGAGTGTCTTTCATCTACCCAAAACTCTTTGTAAGGACATTAATTCCATGATATCTAAGTTTTGGTGGGGACATAAAGAAAATGACTCACGAATTGCTTGGATGAGTTGAGAGAAATTGGGTTAGGGTGAGTTGGGGTATAGGGATTTGGAGAGTTTTAATTTGGCACTTTTGGCAAAACAAGGGTAGCGACTTCTTCAAAATCCAGATTCTATGGTGGCAAGAGTGCTAAAGGAGAAGTATTATCCAGGACAATCTTTTATTGAGTATGGGTTGGGAAATAAACCTTCCTATGTTTGGCGAAGTGTGTGGAATGCAAAGAAATTACTAGGAGAGAGAATGATGTGTCGTGTAGGTGACGGGTCTTCTATTAAAATCTGGAAAGACCGGTGGATCCCTATGCCTTCAACATATTCCACACAATCTCCTGTGAGGCTCTTAGATCTGGATGCCAATGTAAATCAGTTTATTGATGAAGCAACTAGGTGGTGGAATATACCTCTAATTCAGAAAGTTCTCACAAGGGATGAAGCTGTAATGGTTTGTAGTATTCCAATCTGCCCGGGGTGTCAACAAGATAGGAGGGTGTGGATTGGTATGAATAATGGTGATTTTTCAGTCAAGAGTGCATATCACTTGGCCAAAACTGTTTCTGAGGCAAAACAGGGAAGCTATTCGGATTATACACTCAGATCAAAACAATGGAATGCCATTTGGCAGATTAAAGGTCCCATGGTGGTGAAGATTTTTCTTTGGCAAGCTTGTAACGATATTTTGCCCACACGTCTTAATCTCCATAAAAAAGGCATTATTTCTAATCCCATGTGCCCGATTTGTGGATTAGTTGATGAAACTGTTGAACATATATTGTGGACGTTTGGGCTGAGCGCTCAAAATTGATCCACAAATGCACATCGAATGAAGTGTCCTTTGTACAGGTGCTGGAGATGCTAAGGGGGCGTTTGAGGGAAGATGGGCTCCAGCTAGTGGCAGTCATTGCATGACTTATATGGTTGCGAAGGAACAGGTTTGTTTTTCGTGGGGATTTTCAAGCTCCTTCAGCTTTGTTTAGGTTGGCTTAGGAGCAAGTGGAGCATTTTACACGAGCAAAAGAGGCTAGATGTATTCACTGTCCCCAGCGAACCGAATCTAGTGGTGCAGAGGTGGAAAAAGCCTCCTTTTGGGGTTGTCAAGTTTAATTGGGATGCGGCCGTGGACAAAGAACGGGAAAGAATGGGGATTGGTATTATAGTTCGTGATCATAATGGATTAATTCTTGCTGCTTATGTGGCGTCGAGACAGTATATCACTGATCCTACAACTACTAAAGCTTTGGTTGCTTGGAAAATGGTTGAATTATGTGTGTGTATGGAGTTTCAAAATGTCATTTTAGAAGGGGATTCTTTGGAAGTTATTCAAGCTCTACGTAAGGAGGAGTGTTCGTGGGGCCGTTGTGGTACTCTGATTAATGATACAAAGCTGCTTTTACAAAATGTAGATCAATGGAGCTTTTGTCATGTGAAAAGCACAGGAAATGTGGCAGCCTATAGGCTTGCAAAGTTGGCTATATCTTTGAATGAGGAGAGATTATAGAGAGAGGACTACCCTTTGTGTGTCCGACAAACTGTTTCTGTGTAATGGAAACGGTTACCCTTAAAAAAAAAAAAAAAAAAAAAAAAAAAAAAAAAAAAAAAAAAAAAAAAAACTCCAGGCCCTTGGAAAATTTAAGCTTTAAGAATACAATGGGCTTCCACTATCACCTGGGCCGTCCATTTCATTACTAACATGGGGAAACTGGGTATATTACATCATTCCTATTTTACGTGAAATAAAACAAGAGTTTTTTCATTCTCATCATCTAAAATTGTTTGTATCTGACATTACAGTAATGCACCTTATGACGTTGGCATTCCATTTAAAAAAAAAAATGCAAAATTAATTTACGTAGTTTTACTGATTTTCATTAAGCTTCATCTGAATTTTTTTTTTTTTTTTTTTTTTTTTTAATTCTACACCTTAGTTTTAATTTTTTATTTTATTTTATTAAGAGTATTTTTGCCATTAGGGGGACATTGATAATTTTTGATAGTTTGAGAAGAATATTGTCTCAATTAAAAGTTTTGAAAGAACATTATTAATTGAGTGATAGTTTAAGGAGACCAAGAGAATATCCAGTTAGTTATAGTAAAAGGGTATTTTTATCTTTTCACTTTTTGAGTGGACAAAAATACATCTATACTATAACTATATATTTTTCAATTTAAATGAAATAAAGATGACACTTTACCCTTAAAAACTTAATAAATTTGGTTAATGAAAATATAAGACGTGTCCCTTTTTTTTTTTTTTTTTTCCATGTCCGTAAAAGAAAGAGAAAGAAGAAAAAAAAGAGACTCAAACTAGTGATTTGTAACTTTCAATTTATTAAACGTGATCTCAACCAATTAAGTTATCTTTTTATAGCTAGACTTGTATTTAGATACTGACTTTAAAAAAGACTAATAATTTCAACGAAATCATCCTTCCTTTCACCTGGGCCGTTGGTGTTATCGATAAAGCCGAAGGATATCGCTGAGCATCAGCATCAGCATCAGCATCATCCAAAAAGCAAAAGCGAGGCAAGTGAGCAACTTAATTAGTACACAATGCATTAATGTTGTCAGCCACTAAATAAGATGCAGAAAGAAAGTGAGGGAAAGGAGCTCTTCCACTTCTACAATCTGCCCAAAAATGGGCGGCTCTCCATGGAGTTTCGAACCATTTTGCGTTTCAAACTTATAAAAAAAACAAAGATTAGGGCCAACTCAATCCCATTAAGCCGTAGCCTAAAGCTTAAGATTGATAATTTTTTATATGATTCATAAACTTAACATGAATTCAATATAAAATTAGATAGTTATGATTGAAGGGTTTAATCCATTTAATAAAATGAGTTAAGTTATAATGAAAAATTCAAGATGCTCTCCTGGAAATTTTTTTTTTTTTTTTTAAATAATATTCACCTAGGATCAGAAGAAGACCTATCATTTTTCGGCTAAGATTGACCTATATAATCTTATATTCATGCCTTGACACGACCTGAACTCAAAATGCAAATACAAATTGCCACCTCTACTAAAGCCCTTAATTAATAATTACTAATATATATATATATTGAAAAATATAAAACTTCCATTAATGAAATTTCATGAATATAAAGCTCTTACATTACAGAGCATAGCTCTGAAAAATCATAGTCAAAAGGTATGAAGATTACAAAGTCAAAAAAATGACTTCAAGCTTCTGCTAACCCATGTCCAATTACATTTAAGAAACAGATCTGCTTTGTACAAACTAGATCTAGACATGGATAACCCAAATACAAAACAAAAATAAAAAACAACTAGAAACTAAAACTCCGGTCATGAGAGTTAAGCCCTCATACCAATCTACTCCATCCTCAACCCGAAGGCCAAAACAACAAACTCATCCTCAACTCGAAGGCCAGGACAAACAAAATAAAAAACAAAAAACAAAAAACAAAATCCCCACAAGCAGTAGCGGAGGAGCACGGCATCGTAGACATCCTTTCAGAAGACACGTCTTGGCCGAAGAAGGCGATCAGATCTAATGTTGAAGAGACTAGATCTAGATCTAGATCTACAAACTAGATCTAAAGCAACCCGCCAAAAACGGAGACCGGTGGAGTCTACAGAGAAGACACACTGCTACCATGAAAGGGGAGGAGAGAAGATCTAGATCTAGTATTGTCTAGAAGAAAATAGAGAGATGAATTCTAGAGAGAAGGCAAAATCTATCTAGAATAGAATTCATAAAAGAAATATTTAAAGTCTTAATTGTAGCTAATATTCTCCAAATTATGTTAAATGAATAAGAATAATGCTACACTTACTTTCACTTCTTTACACAATTTTTCTACACTCATAGGTAGCTTTTAAAACCAGGGGAAAATTTCATACTCATTCATTGATAAAAGGTTGCAAGCAAAGCTCTGAAAGGAAATCGCAAGCAAAGGTCTAAAAGGAAATCATAGCTGAAGCTAAAGTTACATACGTCAACAACATACCAATCAACCATTACAAAACATCCTCTAACGCATGACTATTCATCAGGTTTAAAAACAGATCTGCACCAAATAGACACCTTCCAATGCATAGGTAGTGCTTATTCCTTAGCCTTGAGAGCAAAGAACCTCCAAGCCGAAACTCTTCCTCCTCGACCCGATAGCCAGGATATCGTTCACATCCATAACCCAATGGTCTAAAGCAAAGCAACAACGGGCAGATTAAAGAGAGGACAGAGCCTTATTACAAGTAGAAAACAGGAAAGAAAAACGTACAGGGAAATAAAAGGGATAAAGTGGAAATACAAGCAAAAAAAAAAAAAAAAAAAGGGAAAAAATATAGGAAAAAAAAAAAAACTATGCGGATAACAGCAGCTAGGAGGAAGCCAATTGCGTGCTGGCTGGAAACCGACGCTAAAGGTGGTGTTGGAAGTTCATCGCGGTGGGGACGCGAGAAAGACCCGGCAACGGATGGTGGGCGACATAGAGGGCGCGGAGGAGATCGGCAGTGCACACAAAACAAATTGGGGGGAGAGTTTGAGTGAATCCCCCAAGAGCAGCACCCACAGAGTGTGTCAAACAAGCAACAGAAACAAATAATAACACACCAAGATTAACGTAAAAAAAAAGGCAGAAAGGGAAAGCAAAAAACAAACCAGAAAATGAAATCAAAACAACAGCCAGAGAGAACTGAAACCCAAAACACAGCCGAAAATGCGGATCTAGTGCAAAAGGTGGGATGGGCACGGGCGAAACTGGTTAGCAAGGTGTTAGGGCATGCGTCGAGGGCGGGGGGAGGAGAGAGGCAACCAACGGCCATCCCTCCTCCCCAAGCTTGGAGATACCTTACCTGTGCGGCTGCGTCGCTCAGAGAGAAAAGTGCTAGGGTTTGGGAACGTGTATGAACTCTTAGGCAAATAATGGTCTTCCAGGTGGCTTTTAAAACCAACATTGCATTTGAAATGGATCTTTATTAGATTTTGATTGAATTGTAATTTTTAAAGTCATCTATGGGAGTAAAAAAATTGTATAAAAAAATGAAAATAGGTGTAGCATATTCCTCAATAAATAATTAGAGAAAGCATTAATATCATTTGTTCCATTCTTGAAACAAGGATTCGAAAAATCGGTAGCATTAAGTAAAGGAATCAAACAATATTAAAGTCATTCTGGAATATTGAATTAAATGCTAAAAAGACGAAGAAAAAAAAAAAATCATCTCCTTTACATGTTCAAAATAAAAATAAATAAATAATAAAAAAAAAATCATTAAACCAAGGTAGAGAATTAAACCAAATAAAAAATTGATTCATGATTTAAATTTATTTTCATAACAATTGACATATTAAATTATAGCAAAATTTCATAAAATCTTATGAGCTTCTTCTCGTTTTAACAGTACCCCTAAAGTTTAAAAACTCTCAATTAAGAGTATCTAATTTTTTAATTTCTTTCAATTATCTCATTTCATTAGGATTTTCTATTAAATTTTGTCAAAATACTCATTTTTTTAATTATAAAAAAATAAAAATAAAAATTGCGAAGATGTTGTAAAGATATTTTTAAAAATAAAAAATAAATAAACGTCTAAATCTTTACAATTTTTTATTTTATTTTTTATAATTAAAAAAAAACGAGGGTATTTTGAGAATTTTGACAAGATTTAACGAAAACAAGTAATTGAAAGTTCGATATCCTTAATTGAGAGTTTTTAAACTTTGGGGGGTACTTTTAAAATGCCTGGAAGTACATGGGGTTTTATAATGTTTCCCCTAAATTATATAAAAAAGGCTTGATTTATTTCCAAATGCATCGCTCCCTCTACCTCTCAAAGTTTAAAAACTCTCAATTAATAGTATCGAACTTTCAATTTCTTTCAATTATCCAATTCAATTAGAATTTTCCACTAAATATTGTCAAAATTCTTAAAATATCATTATTTTTATAATAAAAAAATAAATAAAAAGCTGTAAAGATTCAAACATTTATTTTTTTTATTAAAAAAAAAAATAACATATTTGCAACATCTTTGCAACTTTTTAATGTAAAAATGATATTTTATACAGTTTGACAAGATTTAATAACAAATCATAACGGAATAAGATAATTGAAAATAATTGAAAGTTCGATATCTTAATTGAGAGTTTCTAAACTTTGAGAGGATAGTGTCACTATGAGTTAGAAGGTCAAGAGAGTTTTATGAAGTTTATTTAAATTTTATTAACAATACATGTTAGAGCATTCACATTGGCCTCAATAAATTATAATTTTTTGGCTATTTTAACTAGCAGAACATAAAATGCTCCACATCTAGCTCAGTAAAATGACTAAGGATTTGTTGAGCTGCTACAAGGCTCAACAAATTTGTTGAGTATTGTACCTCAACAAATCCTTATTTATATTAATAATAAAAGTAATTTTGCTCTCTATTTTTTTTGGGAATATGAAAAGTAGATAAATAAATAATATTTTAAATAGAAAAGTGAAAGTGAATAACTAAAATGTTGAGTCGGATGTAAGTGATTTGAAAAAGTAAATAGTTAAAAATTAAAAAAAAAAAAAAAAAAAGGTTCTTTTTAGTTAAATATTTGTTGAGTGAGATATGAATGTTCTTACATTGCTTATCTAGAAAAAAGCTTTTTCAAAATTAAAATTGATAAAATTCTACCTAAGATGAACTACTTACAAAAAAGATTAAATGGATAGCCATATTATTAATTGAAAATGAGATGTTAAAAAAACTTGAATATAGAAACATTCCAAAAAGTAAGAAAGAATAATTTTTTAATAAAAAAAATAATATTAATATCAAAATAAAATATTATTTAAATATATGAAAACTGCATGATTAAACTTGTCACGAGAGGATAATGTTAGGACTTCCTATCGTCTATTAATTTGGCACGAGTGACAATGAACGCACGGCATGGTGAACGTTGTTTAAGTTTTTCTTTCTACCTTGCTGCCGTGACTTATACACATGATGTATAATTTCTTTAAATCTATCGTGTCCGTCAAATTTTTTAACCAATTTAATAATATAAGAACTAATTTGTTATTTTTGCTTATCATTAAAAACTCTCAAAACATTTTAATACGACTGAAAACTCATTGTAAATCAATGACCCTATAAAAACTACTTTTGCAATTTTTTTTTTCTTCCAACAATTTAAATAATCTAACATCATCCGCACTGGAATAGTGAAAAAAATGCTCGGCTTCCCCAAAGGTATTACAACTGAAAAGGCAATAAATTAATATGACAATATTCTAAATCCATACAAAAAAGGGCAATTAGTAGTTGAAATTACAATGTCCTTTTTAACTCACCGCAATAAAACCACTCTTTATACCTCCTAAAATCCTAAACGGTATAGAAGCCTCACGTGCCATCGATCACACAGTAAGCCCTTGCGGGGAAGCACCGACGGGTGCCTTTGGTCTAGGCTTTTCCACAACAATAGCCTGAGTGGTCAGCACCATTCCTGCAACTGAAGCAGAATTTTGCAATGCACATCGTGTCACCTTTGCTGGGTCAATAACTCCGGCCTGCACCAAGTTCTCATACTTGTCTGTCATTGCGTTGTAACCAACTTCCCATTCACTGTTCTTTATCTTCTCCACAACCACCTCACCTTCAACTCCAGCATTTTGAGCTATCAGTGATGCTGGTGAGACCAGTGCCTACAACACAAAAACATTGAGTTCATAAAAAAGATGAACCACAGAAAGTGCATATTCATTATGAATCTCACGGTTAACACAGCAGAGAATATGCCAATTGACCTAAATCAACCATCCAACAAATCCATTTCTGCTTCTTGGACCATGGCAGATTTTAAGGTGCACGTCCAAGGTTTAGTAGGAGGCACCTTTTGGACGATTTTGTGGCTTTTCCGGGGTGTTGCAAGCTTTAAAAAAATGTACTACTGTGCAACCTGTTTGCTCACAACAATCTTTCTGCGCATTCATTAAGCAGCTTAGGATTCTTTTAAAAGGATTTGGAGAAGCAACCCAACTACCCTTCTAAAAGCAACTGAAGCTTATCCTACTCTTAAGAAGATGCAGCCCTACTAAACTGACCCTTACCAAAGATAAACTCCAATAATGATGACTTTCAGAAACAAGTGATTACATACCCTACATTTAGACACCTAGACTAACATTAAACTGTAAATTATAAGTAGCCTAGGGCAGATGAGGTAGTTGTATGACAAATTTCCATCATCTATTGAATAGGCAATAAAATGGAGTTCTTACCTTCTGCACAATATCAGCACCTAGCCGCTCATCTGGGTCTTCAAGCTTCTCCTTAATGGCAGGAACATGAGTTGAAAGATGAACCAATGCAGCACCACCACCAGGCACAATCCCTTCCTCTATGGCAGCAAAAGTGGCATTCTTGGCATCTTCAATACGTAGTTTACGGTCCTCAAGCTCAGTCTCTGTTGCAGCACCCACCTTTATTACAGCTACACCGCCAGACAATTTGGCAATTCTCTCAGCTAGTTTTTGTGAGTCATACACTGAATCTGTCTCTGCTAATTCCATCTTCAACTGTGCAATCCTTGCTTGTAACTCATCCTTTGATGCAGCATCTGCAATAATGGTGGTCGAGTCCTTGGTGATGGTTACCTTCCTAGCCAGACCAAGCTGCTCAATTGAGGCGTTCTCAATAAGCAGACCCAGATCACTAGCTTGGAACTCAGCTCCTGAAGTTGACAAGACAAAAGAAGAAATTGGCACCACCAAGTAACATAATTATGTAATGAAAGAAGTGTTCACGCAACTACCATACATAAAGAACAAGTTACTAAATTATGGCATTCACCTTCCCTCTGAGTCATATTGTAAGAAAAGAATAAAATATAAATCCATTCAATGCCAAGGTCTTTTAAGATCACAAAACTTAGCCTTACCCTGATCACAATCTCATATTAGGGAAAGTTGTTACTAACAATGAGGGATCGTTGTTACTCAGTGTGTGTGTCTGTGTTTGTGTGTGTGAGAAAGAGAGGTGGAGGAGCAATGCCAAAAATCTAACAGAAAATAGGTTAAAACTATTTCACTTGCCGACAGGTATCAATAATATAAAGCAAGCAAAATGCTTAGAACCAAAACATTTCATGCCAATGAAATTTAAATACCTGTCAAAATGGCAATATCTTGAAGGAGGGCTTTTCTCCTCTCACCAAAACCAGGAGCTTTAATGGCAGCAACATTGAGAATGCCTCGCAGCTTATTTACTACAAGAGTGGCCAAGGCCTCCCCAGTGACATCCTCAGCAATAATAAGCAATGGGGCTCTCAATTGGGTGGTCTTCTCTAACAGGGGAATTATGTCTTTTATTGCTGAAATCTTCTGATCCGTGACCAAGACTCTTGCATTCTCAAATTCAGCAATCAATTTCTCAGGGTTTGTAACAAATTGGGGGGAGATATAACCTCTGTCAATCTGATGGCACGGAATAACCAAAAATAAGCCTCAAACAATCAAAAGCATGATCATGCACTACATAAACCCCAAAAAAATAAAAAATAAAAAATAAAACAGTCTCGACTCAAAAGAAGCACACTAACCTCCATTCCTTCTTCCACTTCAACGGTTGTCTCAAAAGAGGATGACGACTCAATGGACAACACACCATCTGGCCCAACCTTGTCAATTGCATCCGCAATCATAGTGCCAATAAGCTCATCATTCCCGGCAGATATGGTAGCAACAGCTGGAAAGCAATCCCAATGGGAACAACCAGAATTAGAACCAAATTCAAAGAAGCAAAAGAACTGATTATTAGGCACAGAAAATCTGATATTGTAGTGTGATAAACAAAGACGCTATACAATACCTTTGATATCATCACGACCTTTGACAGGCCTAGCCTTCTTCTCCAACTCTTCTACCAAGGCTTGTACAGTTTTATCAATACCCTTCTTTATTGAGACCGGATTTGCACCAGAAGTGACATTTAAAAGACCTAATTTAATGATTTCACGAGCAAGAACTGATGCAGTGGTTGTCCCATCACCAGCAGAGTCATTAGTTTTACTTGCAACCTACCTCCCACAATCAAAACAGATTGATACATTACAGCAAAACCAAAACAATATTTCAATGCCAATTGTATAAAAAAGTTATCATCAGAAGAAAAACTAAAACAAAATTCTTGGACAGAAATATGTTAAAGATGAAGACCCAACCTCCCTAATGAGAGCTGCACCAGCATTTTCCATAGCATCAGGGAGCTCAATAGCTCGAGCAATTGTGACTCCATCGTTTACTACTTTAGGACTTCCAAATTCATCCAACACAACATTCCTTCCTTCAAAATACAAAAGGAAACACACCATAAGCACAATTGATGTGTCGTTAATCCGAACTGCATTGTACAGTTCCCATAAACAAGACAACTCTTTTAGAAATGAACCTATGGAAAACAACAGCAGAATAGGCAACTGCTAAAGGCGCAAATTACATTACACCTCATTGAATTAGTTTCAAGTTTAATCCCCAGAAAGACAGGAGCAAACTTGCGTGTGTATGATGATGATAAATGTCTACAAGTCATCAAATGCTAATCCGCAGAAGCTTCGGATAAGGTTTGAAATGCATTAGAAAACCATTAACAACCACTGCATATAACAGCAATGGTAACAGCAGAACAAGAAGTTACCCCTAGGACCAAGAGTAAGCCCAACAGCATCGGCAAGCTTATCAATTCCGGCCTGGAGTGCAGACCTTGAATTCTGGTCAAATGCAATTTCCTTTGCGGCAGCCCTCACAGCAAATCGGCTGCTGGGCTGCCTGAAATTCAGTCGGTTACTTTTCTGCTGATCAACTCTCCTCCTCAAGCTCTGTCACATTGTAAGAGTAGATTATTTCATGTATTTGAATACAGAAACAAATATATAGCTCACCAACTGGAACTAAAAAGATTGCAACGCAGATAGAATCATTGGGATTCACCCATCAATGAAAATTTCACATAAATATTATTTAACCCTCAAAAACTCAGAACATAGCATAGTTATCTTCAATACAGAGCTTATGCACACAAACACCCGCAAATGCAGAACAAAAAAAGAGGACCCAGAAGATAAACCCTCACAATTGGCCTTCATTTTCCCTCATTTCCATAAAGAAGCAAATGAAAAGAAATTGTCTTCTCAACCAACAAGCAATAAAGAGCATGTTAAAATCCAAAACAAAAGAGGCGATCAGGCAGATAGACAGAGGTACCTGCTTGGGAGAGCAGAGAATGGATGCGGTTGAAATAGCATTAGTCGAGGCCATCTTCGAGAGAGCGAAGCTAGGGTTTTTGGGTTGTGTGAGGGAGTGCACAAGCGTGTGGATAAGGAGGCAAAGAAGCAGTGTTGGTCTTAGGGTTTAGTTTTATTGGAAGAGAGGAGATTCTAGAAGCTTCGTCCATTTCCAGAATGGGTTCGGGGCCCAAACTGCGACCTCTGGAGTAAAGATTATTTTTATTTTTTATTTTTTTTTCTGGCTTAAAAATTGAATTTATACACAAAATATTTTTTTTTATGGTTTATAAACTTAAAACAGAAAAAAGTTATAGAAATTTGTTTGGGATTGCAGTTTTAATAAGTGCGATTTTAAAAATTACATTTTTAAAAATTACGTTTTTGAAGTCGCTACTTTTTCAAATGGTAAAGACGTTTGGTAAAACATGTTAAAAAATATTTTTTTATCAAATATTTGTTATACAAAATCGTAATTTTGGTTTAAATTTGTGTTTTTTTTTTCAAACAAGCACCTCCTACCTAACGGAAAAGGATCCTTTCCATTTCAAATTCCCTCAAGTTAATGCATTTAGAAGGGTAAAATTGTCCAAATTTTTTTGAGGTTAAAATTTTCGGACAACGCTACCCTTCTAAATGCACTAACTGGAGGAAATTGAGGAAATTTGAAATGGAAATGATCCTTGTCCCTACCTTACTTATAGAAATCGCAGATTTTTTTTCTTCTTATTTTAGATTTAAATACTTTTTAAATCGCAATGTCAAATGTCTTACATGTTGCAATATCTTTTAAAAACACAAATTATTCTTGCAAAATCGTAATTGTAAACGCAACCTTAATCGGCTCGATCAAATTTTGAGATTTCCTCTTTCACCTGTTTAGGCCCATCGGGTGGAATCACTCTTTCTCTTTTTCTTTTTTTCCTCGTCAATCCTCATTACGCATATACTGTTTTATACACATTTCCTAGGGCTAACAATTTTTTATACGACCCACAAACCCAACATGAACCCAATACGAAATTGAATGATTATGGTTGAAGAGTCTACCTGTTTAGTTATATTGGTCAAATTAGAGTTGACAAATATAGTCTTATACACATGTTTCAACATGATCCAAACCTAACACGTGACATAATGACAAGCAAGTTTTGACATGATCTGCGAACCCGACATGAACCCAATACAAAATTAGAAGGTTAAGGTTAGGACTGTAAATAAACTAGTCCATTCGACAACTCGCTCAATATCCACTCGGTTTAACTCGACTCGTTACTATACAAACCTGCTCGTTACTGTAGAAACCCACTCGATTAGTAAATGATACATACCCGACTCTCTCGAGAAAACTCAATAGGGGCTCGCAAGCTTAGCTTGTTTAAAGTTCGACCGGCTTGTTTGCCCGACTCATTAGCTCGTTCATATATCTTGTACGTGTGTGTGTGTGTGTGTGTGTATACATACACACACACAAATATATATTAATATATTACTAGCTTCTTCTTTTTTTCTTCAAGTATAATTATATATTATACTTGTTTTATGGTTAATTAGTGATACATTTGTAATACCCCGATAAAACAATCGTCTTTACTAAATGGTTTTCTATAAAGAGCGACTAAAAGATTTTATATAGAACAAGCTTTTATAACAGAAAGACCGAAGCCCATACACATAACCAAGATTTCTAGAAGTTTTGAGGCAAAAACCAAGCTCACCTCTTTCTGATCGTACGTACGCCCAGTAGTACAGTACATATGCTCTTGTCTCTAGTACCAAATGTACACCAGGGGACCACCAGACGTACGCCTCTAACTTATAGTGAGTACGTATTGGGGACCACACTGGATGTACGCTACTTTTGGATTGACCACTGGTCAATAACTGTACGTACAATGCAACCTTTGGATCGTTGAATAAACAGTACCAGACGTACGCTTCAATAGTACTAGATATACGCTGCTTTTTAGAGTTGTTGGTAGCGCCCTCAGCTTTTTTGGCCTATAAATACCAACCCCCCACCGTCCCTTGAACCCATTCTTTCGCCCCGGGCTCTCTGTAACCACCACCAAATGTGTTCTTGTGAGTTTAGAGGAATTTGGATAGAAGGGAGAAGCTATGTGTTCTTGCCAATTTCCAAAGTAATCTCTTACCCATTTTTATCCTCTTGTTGTCATTAACGTTGCTTTCTAAATTTTCTAAGTTTTAAAGGCACCATGTTAAAGTTCTTGCATTATTTCTTACAAAATCAAGAAATGTTTCCAAAAGAGTTTTAAAAGTTTCTTTGATTCCTTGTATCGCATGATGTTGAGTTTTCTTACCATGAATGTGTTTATGCAATAGCCTAGAAGGAGATATATTAGCCTATAGATTTTATAAAAACCTTAAAACACAGTTTGAAGCTTTTGCCGGATTGCCTAACTCATTGACCAGACGTACGCCCTCAGCTCGTACGTACGCCCAGGAAACCAAGCGTCTGCTCTTAAGCCTCACTCTCGCGTATTTTAGAGTCTAGCAATCCTTTTGTTAGATAAGGCCTAGTATCTTACTCGTAAGGGTCCTCTAGAATTGCGCATAATGACATGTCGTATTTCATTATAGCAGGATTTAGCAATGTCGGAGGATTCAAGCGAGCGTACGAGGTAAGTAAACACTTACGAACTCTTTCCTTAAAAACGTGGGATATGTTAGTTGATTGACCACGAGTATGATATGAGCATGTCTACATTTTGTAACTACTTGGTAACTGCTTAATTAACTGGTTGATAAGATACATTGTATGACATTGTACACCGATACATGCGGTATAATGGCCATAGGCTTACTATCTAGACTTAATGATATGGTCAAATGTGTGTGTTGTTATATGGGCTTTGGATTCAATGGTTTCGTGACCGACACAGCCATTCCCAAATGGTTGGTCATCATAGGACGGATATCATCAGTGGTGTGGGCCACCCAAGGTCAGTCTCGGTCGTGTCACTAATGTTATGGACGATAGTGTACAATATTCGGGGCACTGGTGTTATATTATAGGTTCCATAGGACAGTGCCAATCCTACTGAGAAGAGGTAATATCTTGAGTAAACCATACATAAGAGTTATGACCTATAAAGCACTAGTCTTTCTGAATTAAAATACTTGGATGATTGCCGCTCGGAGTACACCACCCTTTATTTAACCAAATAATACTTTTTATGGTGTATTAACGGAGACAATACCTCTTTTAAATGTTTACAAAAACTGCACGTTTATTTCTGCATAAATGGGCTCATTGCATACTGATGAGAATCAACAAGCACCATTAAAGGATCCATTGCATGTTCCAGTTGGGCCTATTACTAGAGCAAGATCCAAGAAGATCAAAGAAGCACTTAATGGATTGATTCAAGAGATTTGGGCTGGTTCTAAAATGGGGCATTCCAAGCTTGGCCCAAAGGGAAATGAAGGCGTAATAAATTTGATCCAAGCTATTGATGGAGTTGATTGCGCATAATTTCCTTAGCAATGGCATGGATTAATGGTTGATTATGGCTGATTGACATTCTAATTACATACCAATTAATTGGATGATTGACTTGCCAAATTACATGCCGAGTAATTGGTTGATTGACTTACCTATTTCAAGACCTTCCTTAGGCGTGATTTAATTGCCAATCTCGGTCTATTTTTGGCATGGAGGAGCTGCTGATTTCAGACAAAATCAACCTTAATTTTAGGCTTTTATTAGTTAGTCTTTTTTACTTTATTTACTTTCCAATGTTGGAACCAATTTAATTTCCTTTCCATAGCAAGCAGGTAGTCATATTTTCAGCCATGCTTTATAAATAGCATGCACTCAATGTAATGGAGATCATGAATGAAAATTAGAAAAAATGTGACGCTTGCGTCTTCTTTTGGTTCTTCAAAGAACTTGTGAGCTTATCAAGGATTTTTCCTTGTGGCGTTCAAACTTTATACCCTCGGTTCGTGATTCAATTATAATCCTTGGGTCGATGGTTGTTACTTTATACCTTTGGTTCGCGTTTCATTTATAAACGTTGGGTCAGGGTTGTTTCTTTATACCTTTGGTTCGCGTTTCATTTGTCAACGTTGGGTCGAGGTTTTCTATCAAAATCTGCATTTTAGCTTTCTTGGGTCCGTATTCCAATATTCTTGTTGGGTCTCAAAAGCGCGTCGATTGAGGTTGCATCATTTGGTATCAGAGCACAGGCTCTAAAATCAGGTTTCCTATCCTTTCTATATTTTGTCTATTATTATCATCCTATCTTGTTCTGTTTGTATTCATTATTCCTTCTTGTTGTTTTGCGTCGTGAACCAGGTACAAAAAAAAAAAAAAAAAAAAAAAGAGAAGGAGACGTCAAAAAAAAAAAAACAAAAAACAAAAAACAAAACAAAAAGAAAAAGAAAAAAAGAGACGTGAAAAAAAAAAAAAAACAAAAAAACAAAACTATTGTCCTCTTCCTTTTGATATAGGTGATGATTCGCGGACGAATCATTTTGAAGAGAGGGGGAATGATGAGAAGCAACAAGCACCATTAAAGGATCCATTGCATGTTCCAATTGGGCCTATTACTAGAGCAGGATCCAAGAAGGTCAAAGAAGCACTTAATGGGCTGATTCAAGAGATTTGGGCTGATTCTAAAATGAGGCATTCAAAGCTTGGCCCAAAGGGAGATGAAGGCGTAATAAATTTGATCAAAGCTATTGATGGAGCTGATTGCGCATAATTTCCTTAGCAATGGCATGAATTAATGGTTGATTATGGCTGATTGACTTTCCAATTACATACCAATTAATTGGATGATTGACTTGCCAATTACATGCCAATTAATTGGTTGATTGACTTTAATCAACCTTAATTTTAGGCTTTTATTAGTTAGTCCTTTTTTACCTTATTTACTTTCCAATGTTGGAACCAATTTAATTTCATTTCCATAGCAAGCAGGTAGTCATATTTTCAGCCATACTTTATAAATAGCATGCACTCATTGTAATGAGAACATCATGAATGAAAATTAGAAAAAAATGTGACGCTTGTGTCTTCTGTTGGTTCTTCAAAGAACTTGTGAACTTATTAAGGATTATTCCTTGTGGCGTTCAAATTTATATACCTTCGGTTCGCGTTTCATTTATAAACGTTGGGTCGATAGTTGTTTCTTTATACCTTTGGTTCGCGTTTCATTTATAAACGTTGGGTCGAGGGTTGTTTCGTTATACCTTTGGTTCGCGTTTCATTTGTAGACGTTGGGTTGGAGTTTTCTATCCAAAAATCTGAATTTTAGCTTTCTTGGGTCCGTATTCCAATATTGTTGTTGGGTCTCAAAAGCGCGTCGATTGAGGTTCGCATCATTTGGAATGAGGAGAAGCAACAAGCACCATTAAAGGATCCATTGCATGTTCCAGTTGGGCTTATTACTAGAGCAAGATCCAAGAAGATCAAAGAAGCACTTAATGGGTTGATTCAAGAGATTTGGGCTGATTCTAAAATTAGGCATTCCAAGCTTGGCCCAAAGGGAGATGAAGGCGTAATAAATTTGATCAAAGCTATTGATGGAGCTGATTGCGCATAATTTCCTTAGCAATGGCATGAATTAATGGTTGATTATGGCTGATTGACTTTCCAATTACATACCAATTAATTGGATGATTGACTTGCCAAATTACATGCCAATTAATTGGTTGATTAACTTAAATCAACCTTAATTTTAGGCTTTTATTAGTTAGTCCTTTTTTACCTTATTTACTTTCCAATGTTGGAACCAATTTAATTTCATTTCCATAGCAAGCAGGTAGTCATATTTTCAGCCATGTTTTATAAATAGCATGCACTCATTGTAATGAGAACATCATGAATGAAAATTAGAAAAAAATGTGACGCTTGCGTCTTCTTTTGGTTCTTCAAAAAACTTGTGAACTTATCAAGGATTTATCCTTGTGGCGTTCAAACTTTATACCCTCGGTTCGTGATTCAATTATAATCATTGGGTCGATGGTTGTTACTTTATACCTTTGGTTCGCGTTTCATTTAGAAACGTTGGGTCGGGGTTGTTTCTTTATACCTTTGGTTCGCGTTTCATTTGTCAACGTTGGGTCGAGGTTTTCTATCAAAATCTGCATTTTAGCTTTCTTGGGTCCGTATTCCAATATTCTTGTTGGGTCTCAAAAGCACGTTGATTGAGGTTCGCATCATTTGTAATTGGTTGATTGACTTACCTATTTCAAGACCTTCCTTAGGCGTGATTTAATTGCCAATCTCAGTCTATTTTTGGCATGGAGGAGTTGCTGATTTCAGACAAAATCAACCTTAATTTTAGGCTTTTATTAGTTAGTCTTTTTTACTTTATTTACTTTCCAATGTTGGAACCAATTTAATTTCCTTTCCATAGCATGCAGGTAGTCATATTTTCAGCCATGCTTTATAAATAGCATGCACTCAATGTAATGGACATCATGAATGAAAATTAGAAAAAATGTGACAGTTGTGTCTTCTATTGGTTCTTCAAAGAACTTGTGAACTTATCAAGGATTATTACTTGTGGCGTTCAAATTTATATACCTTCGGTTCGCGTTTCATTTATAAACGTTAGGTCGATGGTTGTTTCTTTATACCTTTAGTTCGCATTTCATTTATAAACGTTGGGTCGAGGGTTGTTTCGTTATACCTTTGGTTCGCGTTTCATTTGTAAACGTTGGGTTGGGGTTTTCTATCCAAAAGTCTGAATTTTAGCTTTCTTGGGTCTATATTCCAATATTCTTGTTGGGTCTCAAAAGCGCGTCGATTGAGGTTCGCATCATTTGGTATCAGAGCACAGGCTCTAAAATCAAGTTTACTATCCTTTTTATCTTTTGTTTATTGTTATCATCTTATCTTGTTCCGTTTGTGTTCATTATTCCTTGTTGTTTTGCGTTGTGTACCAAGTTCAAAAAAAAAAAAAAAAAAAAAGGAGACGTCAGCAAAGAAAAGAAAAAAAAAAAAAAAACAAATACAAAACAAAACAAAACAATTGTCCTCTTCCTTTTGATGTAGCTGATGATTCGAGGACGAATCCTTTGAAGAGAGGGGGAATGATGAGAATCAACAAGCACCATTAAAGGATCCATTGCATGTTCCAGTTGGGCCTATTACTAGAGCAAGATCCAAGAAGATCAAAGAAGCACTTAATGGGATGATTCAACAGATTTGGGCTGATTCTAAAATGGCGCATTCCAAGCTTGGCCCAAAGGGAAATGAAGGCGTAATATATTTGATGAAAGCTATTGATGGAGTTGATTGCGCATAATTTCCTTAGCAATGGCATGGATTAATGGTTGATTATGGCTGATTGACATTCTAATTACATACCAATTAATCGGATGATTGACTTGCCAAATTACATGCCTAGTAATTGGTTGATTGACTTACCTATTTCAAGACCTTCCTTAGGCGTGATTTAATTGCCAATCTCAGTCTATTTTTGGCATGGAGGAGCTGCTGATTTCAGACAAAATCAACCTTAATTTTAGGCTTTTATTAGTTAGTCTTTTTTACTTTATTTACTTTCCAATGTTGGAACCAATTTAATTTCCTTTCCATAGCAAGCAGGTAGTCATATTTTCAGCCATGCTTTATAAATAGCATGCACTCAATGTAATGGACATCATGAATGAAAATTAGAAAAAATGTGACGGTTGCGTCTTCTATTGGTTCTTCAAAGAACTTGTGAACTTATCAAGGATTATTCCTTGTGGCGTTCAAATTTATATACCTTCGGTTCGCGTTTCATTTATAAACGTTGGGTCGAGGGTTGTTTCGTTATACCTTTGGTTCGCGTTTCATTTGTAAATGTTGGGTTGGGGTTTTCTATCCAAAAATCTGAATTTTAGCTTTCATGGGTCCGTATTCCAATATTCTTGTTGGGTCTCAAATCGTGTCGATTGAGGTTCGCATCACATACCTAATTGTGAGGTTTACTTACTAAGTCGTTAGACTTATACTGTTATTACCCTTTTTGGAAGTTTGTCACTAGGACCCAGGAGTGGTATGGTTGCCACTACAGACCTTGCTTTAGAATCTTCATGCTGCTTTTAGGTTTGTTTTACATTATTATTAGTTGCTCCATGTCTTTAGTTTCGAGGAATGTACTTGTTCATTTGATGATTTAATAGTTTCTCAGATTTATTTCACCTTCCTTTGCATTAACTCTGATAATGCTTAGATGGGCGATTTCTCATTTAGCCACAAGTTGGTTTAACTAGAGTAATTGCCAGTAACCCTGCCAAGTTAGCCAAGGCTAATTTTAGGGGTGTTACAGTATGGTATCAGAGCATACGGTCTTGCCAATCGTAGTAGATAATCTGAGAATAAGCTGTAATACCTTAGGTATAAATCGTAAAGGCCGGAGCATAGGATAAAGCTAGGTTCTCTGATTGTTGTTTGATTGGGGTGTGGGCTATAGTAACAGCCTTCTTGATTGCTTAGTTTAAGAGTTGAGTGGGATCGCTTGTTCTGCGCTACAGGAAATTGATCTTGCTTCACACTCAGTTGCGCAATGGGTGTGGACGCCGGGCAACTGTTTGGAAATGGCCGGGGGAGTACGGGCCGTATGCACCCGGATACAAGCCTTGCCACACCAAGCACAAGGCTTCCACTCGACCCTTTCGGAAGCCAAAATCCCCACCATTGGAGAAGATTCAAGAGGGAGGAGCTCATGCAGATTTCAAGGATGGCCCGGGTACAGCAAAATGGAGAGGCCACAACGTGTCAGCTGTACAAGATTTCCCACCCATTCTTGGGAAGTACAACCCCTACCTTAGCACAGAAAGGAAAGTGGAGATGCATGCGCTACTGACTCAGATTGTGATGGTAATCAACAAGCACCATTAAAGGATCCATTGCATGTTCCAGTTGGGCCTATTACTAGAGCAAGATCCAAGAAGATCAAAGCAACAAGCACCATTAAAGGATCTATTGCATATTCTAGTTGGGCCTATTACTAGGGCAAGATCCAAGAAGATCAAAGAAGCACTTAATGGGCTGATTCTAAAATGGGGCATTCCAAGCTTGGCCCAAGGGGAGATGAAGGCGTAATAAATTTGATCCAAGCTATTGATGGAGCTGATTGCGCATTATTTCCTTAGCAATGGCATGGATTAATGGTTGATTATGGCTAATTGACTTTCCAATTACATACCAATTAATTGGATGATTGACTTGCCAAATTACATGCCAATTAATTGGTTGATTGACTTACCTATTTCAAGACCTTCCTTAGTTGTGATTTAATTGCCAATTTCAGTCTATTTTTGGCATGGAGGAGCTAATTTCAGACCAAATCAACCTTAATTTTAGGCTTTTATTAGTTAGCCATTTTTTACTTTATTTACTTTCCAATGTTGGAACCAATTTAATTGTCTTTCCATAGCAAGCAGGTAGTCATATTTTCAGCCATGCTTTATAAATAGCATGCACTCATTGTAATGGACATCATGAATGAAAATTAGAAAAAAGTGAGGTTTACTTCTTCTATTAGTTCTTCAAAGAACTTTTGAACTTATCAAAGATTCTTCCTTGTGGCGTTCAAACTTTATACCTTCGGTTCGTGATTCAATTATAATCATTGGGTCGAGAGTTGTTACTTTATACCTTTGATTCGCGTTTCATTTATAAACGTTGGGTTAAGGTTTTCTATCCCAAAAAATCTGAATTTTAGCTTTCTTGGGTCCGTTTTCCAATATTGTTTGTTGGGTCTCAAAAGTGTGTTTATTGAGGTTCGCATCAGATTGCGGACGAGTACGCCCAGATGAATCTACAAGAGGTCCGACTACTGAAGGTAGGAGCACTTCCAAATGGATCTGATATTCAGAAAGCCGCTTTCCTCGCCACCATCGATAAGGATTACGAGCCATTGGTCAAGGACGAAGAAGACTCATCAGAAGAATCAACCGGGGATTGTTAGGCCTCGCGGTAGCTTTTGGCTAAGTTAGACACTAGGTAGCTAGACCATGCACCGTACTTAGGAATACATTTTGTATTTGGTACTTACGCATTTTTTAAATGAAATTTCAAAGCAAAATGAATTTCCACTCGTACCTCGAGTTTTTGTAAAATCGGTTTATATTCTAACACCTGCCTATAGGCCTGTAAATGAGCCGACACACTCGACAGGTCGCTCGCTACCCGCTCGACTAAGCTCGTCCTGAACTCGAGCTCGACACTATACAAGCTCGCTCGTTACTGTTGAAACTTGCTCGATTAGCTAATGACACATACCCGACTCGCTCGATTAAGCTCAACGGGGGCTCGTGAGTTCGACTCATTTAAGTTGAGATCGGTAGGCTCGCTCGAGCTCGTTTAGGGATCATGAGCTCGACTCGTTTAACTCGATAATCGCCTGGCTCGCCTGAGCTTGTTAAGGGATCGTGAGCTCGACTCATTTAACTCGATAATCGCCCGACTCGTTTAAGGCTTGTGAACTCGACCCGTTTTATCATCCGACCCGACCCAACCCACATGACAATGTAACAAAAAAAAAAAAAAAATTAACCATGTTATTAATCAATAATAATCATAGCTTCAATGTGTATACAATTAACTAATTAAGATCTAAGGCTATAGTATAACTAACATTATATGGACTATGTTATTATTTATAGGTTTAATGTCCATTGTCCAATTCAAAAATAATAATAATAATAATAATAATAATAATAATCATATTCATAGGTTCAATGTGTGTACAATTAATTAATTAAGATTTAAGGGTATAGTATAAGTGTATAACTAACATTGTATAGAGTATAGACTATGTTATTATTGATAGGTTTAATATCCAATGTCCAATTCATAAGTTAAAAATAATAATAATAATAATAATAATCATATTCATAGGTTCAATGTGTGTACAATTAATTAATTAAGATCTAAGGGTACAGTATAAGTATATAACTAACACTGTATAGAGTATAGACTATGTTATTATTGATAGGTTTAATATCCAATGTCCAATTTATAAGTTAATAATAATAATAATAATAATAATAATAATAATTATATTCATAGGTTCAATGTGTGTGCAATTAATTAATTAAGATTTAAGGGTATAGTATAAGTGTATAACTAACATTGTATAGAGTATAGACTATGTTATTATTGATAGGTTCAATGTCCAATGTCCAATTAATTAGTTAATAATAATAATAATAATAATAATAATAATAATAATCTCAACCATTTAGTAATAATAATAATAATAATAATTATTATTATTAAAATAATAATAATTATTATCATATTCATAATAATTATGTAGTACTATACACACACGGTTTCTTTAGTACTTTAGTTAATTAAACGGTTGAGATTTAATTGATACAAATTTGTATTTAATTTTAATAGTTTAGATTATTTATTGGATAACTAAAGACGCGAGCGCACCTGAAATTACCCATACTAGATTATTCTGATTATTTGAATTTTTGAAATTTTAGACATTTAATCATAGCTGTTCGATTTAATTTGATTTAATCCAAGCCATTGGATTTAGTAAATGGAATACAATTGTAATCCATTACGAACGTGAGAGTTATATGGTGTTGCACATGACATTATGAGCCCACTAATCCAACATTCTTGATTGAATGATAAAGTAAAGATCAAAATAAATGGTCAAGATTATTTATTGGATAACGTATGGAACCGGTTTCACCAACACACACACGCGGACGATACACTTAGTCTAAAAAATCTACCCCATGCATGCACGCACTGTCTACGAGTCTGACAACGCGTCAAGACTCTTGGTTTGCACGCAATGGATGACAGCCATCCAAATTTTTTTGATTTCATCTAAGCCATTGGATGCATGTAGTGGATGCCAACTGTTGACCATTTCCTCGCGTAGGATTTATATGGTGTATCCTAATTTTCGTAAGCTTCCCCTGGTTGAGATGATCGAACGACTTAAAATCAATCTTGCACTCAGAGGAATTCATCAATGGCTATAAGCTCACACACACGCATGGTCATCGAGACTGACAATGTAACAGTCGTCTCGGTATGACCACAAACCATTTTAGCCCTCCAAATTTATTGATGAAATATTGGTCGTTGGATGGGTTTAATGGAAGACAGCTGTAATCAATTAAATAGCGTGGGAGTTATATGGTGTATCGCAAGCTCCGTAAGTATGCCTTGAGTGATTCGATCCAACGAGTGAGATTAAATCTTGAAAAGATTTATAGAATCCACAGACTCTATTAAATAAGCACGCCAGATTCAATTACAAACGGCCGCATGTGAATAATGTTTTGGTAAACTAAAGGTTTCGACACGCGGCACGCCCAAATCAATTTAACTAATTCTCTCTCAAAATCCAGCCGTTCATTTATTAAATTTTTTGATATTTTCACAAATCTAACGGCTGGGATTTTGGGATTGAAACCAAACATCTAATTAAGTTTGTAAACCAAACCAGAAACCACGAACGACTGACCCTTGTCACTCTCACTCACCCAGTCACCCTCGTCACTCTCTATCTCTCTCTTCCATTCCAGTCTTTTCAGTTACCACTACTAGAGACTCATTTGATGGACTGGTTTGAGGGCTAGATTAGTTTTACTAGGGTGATGGCGGGAGAGAGATGATCCATTGAATGCAGCCTTCTGTGAGCATTAAATGCATCTCCCATCATCGTTGGGGAGTTGAATGCACGCATTCAATCCTTCTCAAACCCCTCCTAACAACCTGTTCCTTTTAGATTCTCAATCTAGCCATTGATGGATCATCTGATATTCATCTAATGGCATTCTAAGCAGTCATATTAGTTTTGAGAGAGAAACTTTCTTCATATATCGCGTGACTCGTTGCCATCTCGAACCAGAAGATGATACTAATTTTTCTCTTATTCCGTCCAATCTCGCCGCCAAATCCCCATTTTTTGTGTGTTCTTTCAATTGTTTATTTCTGTAACTCTGTTCATTCAACTGTTGTGTGACATTTTGGTTGTTGTCTTCTGGCAGGTTATCTTCTCCAAGCCTTAGCTGATACTGACGGCAGAGACAAACATGATGGCTCTTGATCTGACTGTGACAGAAATGGCAATTGAGTACTGGGCTTTCTGTCATCATTGGTTTATTTTTTTATTCATTCCCAAATCCCCCCCATCCCCCTTTTATACTCGAGTATGAACCTATGATGTATGCAAGTTACTCGGGTTGTTCAATTGAATAAGTTGTTTGAACTTGTTTGCTCTGGCTTCTTGCTAACAAGAGAAAAAGTTCTAAGAATCTGAAGAGCCTGTCTTAGTCTCTTTTGCATTTAAGTTATGTTTTTCTCCTAAACCCTAGTTCCTAACTATTTCAATTTTGGCAAGTATTTTTTTATTTATTCCATTTATTATGTTTTGGCTGTTTGAAAACTTGGTAAAGTAATGTTGCTAATTTCTTAATTTCAGGGAGGAAGGTCTATCAAATTTGCAAGCTACAATCCCAATTGGCTTTTGTAAATTGCTTGAGCGTTGAGGTTTTTTAAAAAACTTGCTATGTTAAATTGTGATGTTACTATGTTACTATGTCACTAATGTTAGAACTATGAATTTGATTTTGTTTAGTGTTTATGAATTGCTATGTTAAATTGTGATGTTACTATGTTACTATTTTACTAATGTTAGAACTATGATCTATGATTCTGATTTTGTTAACATGAATTGCTCTGTTAGAAGTAGAACTATGATTCTGTTCTGTTAAAATTTTTGCTGTCTATCTATGATTCTGAATTTATAAAATGAATTGATTAAAATTATTTGCTTTGTTAGAACTCATGATTCTCTACCTCTTTGTGCTATGTTTATCTATGATTCTATTACTCAACAATTATTTATGTTAGTTAAAAATCTGCCATGTTTGAAAATAGAAAGCTAGAAGTTAATCATCAATTAAATTTTTTAATTAACAGTTATGGAGAATACGAGTCAGTCTATGGAATTGGAAGATATTGAAGTTGATGTAGATGATGATACACTTACTGTGATCCCTACACTTGGATCTGTTGAGTTTGGTAGCACTAAAAATAGACCAAACGAACCTGCTAACACTGTTTCTTCTGTTGTTGGTGGGGATGGGTTGGGGCTATGGCTGGGGATGGGGTTGGGGCTGGGGATGGGGCTGGGGCTGGGGGCCATGGGGTTGGGGATGGGGATGGAAGTGGCCTGAGTGAGAATGGACAATATCAAAAGAAGGAAAGGCAAAAGACTTCCAAAGTCTGGAATGACTTTGTTTCAGTTACAATAGGGGGAGTTAAAAAATCACAATGCAATTGGTGTAAGAGATTGTTTGCTGTTGGAAAATCTAGTACTACCTCAACCCTAAATAGGCATTTTACTTCATGTGTTAGATATGTGGAGTTTAATAGCATTAAAAAGCAAAATACTTTGTCATTTGAGCCTAGTAGTGATCATGACGGTGTGGGAAGTCTGACAACTTTTAGTTAAAAAGAGAGTAGGGTTAGGGAACTTGTTGCCCATATGATGGAGCATGAACTTTTTAATAAGTTCATGAGGGCCTGCACACCCCACTGGAAAAAAAACAAGCCGTGCAACTATTAGAAATGACTGCATTACCACTTACCAAAATGAAAAAAGGAAGCTGAGAACACTTGGAAATTGGTTGACAAGGTAAACATCACCACCGATATGTGGACCTCTTGTCAAAGAGTGTCATATATGGTGGTGACTTGCCACTTTGTGGATTCAACTTGGTGCCTCCAAAAAAGAATTTTAAATTTTTGCAATGTACCTCCTCCACATTCTAGTGTTGTGATTGTTGATGCATTAAGGAATTGTTTTTCTGATTGGGGAATTGAGGATAAAATTCATACCATTACTGTTGATAATGCTTCAGCTAATGATTCTGCAATTAGAATTATAAAAGATAACTTTGAGTTGAAGAATGCTGTGCTAGTTGTGGTTAGGTTGTTTCATGTTAGGTGTTGTGCACACATTACAAACTTGTTGGTGCAATCTAGGCTTGTTGAAATTAGGGGTATTATAGATGATGTTAGGCAGGGCATAAAATATATTGTGGCATTTGAAAGTAGGTTGAATGTCTTTAGTGAGATAGCAAAGAGATTGCATTTACCGTGTAAGAAGCTGATTTTAGATGTCCCCACACGTTGGAACAACACCTATATGATGTTGGACACTACAATTAAGTTCAAAGAAGTGTTCCCTAGGTACCATAGAGTTGAGCAAGCATTTCAGTAGGTTGTAACTCCAAAACAGTGGGAAATGGTGGATAATGTGAACAAGGTTTTGTTAGTTTTCAATGATGTAACCAATGTTGTATCTGGTAGTGAGTACCGTACTGCAAATCTGTATTTACCTGAGGTTTGGAGGATGAAAGAAGTTTTTATGATCAAGTGTGATGATAGGAATGAGTACATAAGGTCAATGGCAATTAAGATGATTGACAAATTTGATAAGTATTGGGGTGATAGCAATTTGTTGATGTCCATAGCTGCTGTCTTGGATCCTAGATACAAGATGAAGTTGATCAATTTCTGTTTTCCTATCATTTATCCTTTGACCGAAGCTGGTGATCGCATTAAGAATGTGTTGGTAGTTCTGAAAGAGTTATTTGAGTCATATGTTTCTGCCCATATGGCTTGTATATTGCAAGAAACTGCCCAAGTAAATGTTTCTTCTTGTTCTTCCTCAAGTGCAATTGTTAGAGATGTGGTGCCCAAAATTTCCCAAGGTCGATCAAGGTTTGCTGACCATAAGAAGTAGTGACATCATCCGGCCTATTAAAACAGATTTGGATATTTATCTTGAAGAGGATGTCTACACTTGTGGTAAGAATGAGAATGGAGTATATATGGAAACAGATTTTGATGCTTTGGCATGGTGGAAATGCATTGCCCTAAAGTATTGTATCTTGTCTAGAATGGCAAAGGATATCTTGGTTGTTCCCATTAGTACAGTTGCTTCTGAATCCTCCTTCAATACTGGTGGTAGGGTTATTGAACCCTATAGAGCATCATTATCCCCTGAAACTATTCAGATGCTCTTATGTGGTTCAGATTGGGTGAGAGCACTTCATGGCATCAAGAGAAAATCTGCTGGTGAAGTAGGTTTTGTTTATAATTTATGTACTGAGAATATTTAGTGTTTTACTAAATTTTATTTATGTATGAACTGGCCATATTAAATTTGTGTTTATTTTTGTAGAAATTGGTTGAAGTGGAGTTGCTTACAACTACAACTACAACTACAACTACCTGAATGTGATGCGATGCAGAATTTTAGACAATGAGTGAATTACTATTACAATCTATTTCAGTCCTTTCCTTGTTTAAGTCTGTAATTTGAATACTTCATTTTTGGATTCAGTCTCCCTTTGCTTATTAAGTCTGTATTTTGATAACTACGTTTTATTTTGAAATGTTTAAGTGCTATATTGTACTTTTGTTGGAAACTCTCTTGATCATTTGAGCCTGTTGAGGTAATAACTTTCTTCCTTGTTCATTTAATTTTTTTTTCATTTTGTAGCAAAAATTTGATTATTTGAACCTCCCTTGACTCGTTTATTAAAGGTCAAAGACTTTTTGCGTCTTTGACTAACTAAATGCAAGGGAGTAAAAATTTGCTAACAATATTTTTGGTTTGTTTGTGTATGTAATACATATTCATTCCTTGGGTCCTTGTCTCCGCTTTTAAGAAACTTCATTAAAAGCTACCACATCTTTTCATATGCTAGTTACTAGTTTGGTATTTTTAAGTTACTGCATTTTATATACCTGAAAATCTCTAAAAACTATGCTTATAAATATGATATTTATTTCTTTATGCTATTGATTTGAGATTACTTGTGATACACATCATACACTGGTTTATGCAATTATGCTTATGCTTCCGTTGCTGCTATCTGTTGAGATTAGCTGTGATACACTGGTTTATGCTACTGCTATATGTTTGTGGCTTGTGACTCAATTTCTAATTTGTTTTATGCTGCTGCTATCTGTTAAGATTACTTATTTATTTTTTACCCAACTGTTATTCTTTATACTTTACAGGTTGTATATAATTAGTAGTTTTGGTTGATTAACATGATTCTATTATTTTGAGTTTTGCACATTTGACTATTTGAGTACATAATCTATTATTCTATTATTCTATTATACCATCAATTGCTTTCATGTACATCACACTTCACTTCTCTGCATGTTTTACTTATTACTATAATTTAATGTACATGTTGATCTTTGTTATGTGTGGGTTTAGTCTGTTTGGCTATAGAAAGTCCTTACCAATTTTGTTTTATTTCTAAAGCTCCCTTGCCATTTTGCAAGGGAGTTACAAATGGCTAACACCTTTTTTTTTTTTTTACATGGATTGCAGTGTGGGTGTGGGTCACGGTCAGACTGGTCAGTGCCAACTGGCAAGTGGAACACATTACACATATCCTGATTCCTGATATCCTCATTTTGCAATGTTTAATTTTATGTGCATTTACTCATCTGATTTTTGAATATTTGCTAATTACTCAATCCTAAATGATAAAGCTCCCTTGACATCTTGCAAGGGAGTTAAAAACATTTTACATATTTCTTTTCTTCATTGAATGCAATGTGGACAGTGGACTGGTGTGGATAGTTGGTGGCCAGGATGAAGAGTAGTCTCTTTAGATGAATTTTGGCTTTTGGTCATTTGACTCATTTCAGTCATTTATAATTTCTTCAATTTGATTTGTAATTCTTCTGTTTGTAATTCTGTTTGTAAATTAATTTGTTTTCTTCTTTTTAAAGTTGCTTGATTTGTAAGGGCCTAATATACTTGTCTAAGCATGTAATTTTAGGTGTTTATAATTTCTGCAATTGTAATTTTTAAGTTATATTTGTCCTGAATATAACTTGATCTAGGGAATCTTACCTGATTTGTAATTGGCATTTGGAATTACCTGATTTGTAATTGGCATTTGGAATATACTTAAAACATTGTTGAATTGTAAATGTGTTAGAATACTATTCTTAACTATTAATGTTAACGAGCCTTAATCGGGCCGAGCTACCCGTTTAAGGCTCGAAAGGCTTTCTAACCAAGCTCGAGCTCAGGCTCAGGTTCGATTTCACTCTTTTGAAACTTATGTTTCTAACTCGAGCTCGAGCTGAGTCGAGCTAATCGAGGGCTCGACTCGGCTCGAAAATTCCCTTTTGTGATCCCGAGTGTGTGAAAATCTTCAACGAGTCGATCTCGAGCCAGGGGTTTCAAGCTCGGCTCGAGCTCGAGATCAGCTCGTTTGTCTGTCTGTCTAAATGAGCCGGTCCGAGTTTGCCAAAGCTCGGATCGGCTCAGCTCATTTACAGGCCTACCTGCCTAGCCCTATTATGCGTCTCCGTTTGTTTGGAAAAGGAATATCAATTTACAACTGTTCTCTTTCAAAAAAAAAAAAAAAAAAAAAAGGTTTCTAACTGTACGTACGCCCCTGTGACTAGTCGTACGACCAAAAACCCTAATTCTTCAGCGCCTCTTCTTTAAAAACAGCCGAATGTACCCTAAACCCTATTCGTTCCAATTTTCTCTCATTTTCTCTCAAGCCAAGCACCTTCAAGGTGGATTTCGGTTGTGTCTCCCTAAGAATCAAAGCCCATTTCATCTTTTTAACAAAGGTATGTGATTTTAATCGTTTTAAACTTGAGATTTCTAGTTTTGAAATTTTAGGGTTTTGGTTTTAAATTTCCAATTTTCTTTGCATTTCTTGGCATTTAGCTGGATGGTTGTGAACTAGGGTCATGCTATAGGGTAGCTATGCTTGCATTATGCATCAACTTCACTTCAAATCTTTACACATTCGGATTTGGGGGTTTTTGCCCTAAATCTGAAATCCTTCGATTTTTTTTTGACCCCACCATGCAATTGATGCATGGGTGGTGACCCAAATGCCCCTATGTTGACCTATGAACGAGACCCACTCGTCCCCTTGACCGATCTTGATCAAAACTAAACCCTAGTTTTTGAATTTAGGAGTTTTTGCCTAAATTCTAATTTTGTTGATTTCATGACCTCAATTGGGCCCTATGAGCCAATTGAAATCCAATTCCCATTGTTGGGGACCCAATCTACATTTTTGACAAACTACATTCGAAAATTTTTGTCCAGGTCTTGAAATTACCAAATTACCCCTTGCCCTTAAGATTGGGCATTTTTTGCCTAACCTAGGGACAACCCAGTGTTGTTAAAGGATTGGACCTACCCATTGGACCTCTTGACTGAAAACCTAACCCATGGACCTAACTGTCTGATTTTGATATTTTGTCTGGACCATAAAAATACCAAAAATACCCTTCCTCCTAAAAATGGGTATTTTTGTCCTAATAATGCAATTTCGTCAAATAGGTCAGAACCAATTGTCAAGTTTGACCTTGAACCCTTGAGAGCCCCTAGTACGTTTAGCCATTTTCAATTTCAAACATCTTCGGCTGTAGGTTCAAAATTACTAGAATACTCCTAGCCGTGAAACCCAAGAGATTTCTTACTTGAGGAAACTCGCGACACCACTGTAGGGACTTATCCTTGCAAACAGCACCAAACATCTCGAATCACGAACCTTAGCCCAATCGAACTTCGGTATTTTGCTCGAATTCGACAATTTGCAAGATGCCCTTCAAAACCATACCCTGATTTTGAATCAATTACCCCATGTCCATTGATTACCTGAGGATATTTAAGTCATAAATCCAAATACCCCATTTCTTCCGGCATTACTAAATCATCGGATCCATTGACCACATTCCAATCCCAGCTTGGTCATAACCTCGGAATCTCCATTAAACATCCTTTCATGCCTTGCACTATCTCCTGCATTTTCACCTTAATTAGATAACCTCATTTCAGGAATAGGACGCATTGGGCATAGTGGGGGTAGGATATGGCATGGGTATGTGTGAGCATAGTGTTAATAGCTGCAGGACGATGGCATGAACGAAAGCCAGTGCAGCAGCTTCGTCCTCTTCACGCCCATGATCCTGCCAGATTAGGACCTTGATGCAGGATGCTCAGAGTCCCGAGTCCGATCCCAATTTCGAGATGGAGGATGTCGCCCCTAACATCTCACCAGTCAATAGTCCTGAGCCTGAGGGGCCAGTGAGGGAGATCAGCAGCAGCACTGATAGAGACGACGCCGACCGCACTTATGATCGCACCTGCTTTAGAGTCGACAAGTCCCGGTGCAGGTACCAGACTTTTTACAAGGGTCGAAAGATCATAGTCGAAAGAGGGATGAACGTGGCTGATATAGCCAACCGCGCACTGAGGGTACGGACCCTACTAGACGCCCAAGGGTGGGCAGACATGGTGGAGGATCATTGTTCCGCCATCGAGGAGCTGGTCCATGAATTCTACTTGAGGTGCGTTGATTCTTTTCATACTTGGTTCCGAGGCAAGCCAATCATAGTGACTCCCATCCTCATCAGCCTCATCATCGGTGCACCACAAGTGCGTAACCCAAGTGATCCATGGCCAGTCGATTGCCTTCCCACCCATGCAGCTAGTCGAGCGCTTTGTCGACAGACATCCACACCGGATGGAGATGAATGGGGAGAGGTTTTCAGATTAGCGACCTCAAGGACGACGATTGGTGCATCTACTGTATCATGGTTAGTTGTATATTCCCAATAGTGAGCCTCACCTCCATCACCTTCGAGAGAGCCCGTTGTCTCTATGCTCTCCTGACAGAGACCCCTATCAATTTTGGTTCCCAGGTCACATCGACAATGATGATGGTACGACTAGCATATTAGATCACCACCCTACCGTATGGAGCCTTGGTCACTTGAATCGCCGAGCATGCCGGAGTGTCCACTAGGGGCCCATAACCTCGCGATTCCTCAACGCGAGCAATGTTCACTGATGAGCGCCAAATATTGAACTTGAAGAGCTCTAATTCTTCTCCTTGCAAAAGTATATCTATTCTAGAGGCTTAGGGGTCTATTTATAGGCTTTTAGGAATACTCTAGAACCCCTAAAAATCGTAGGGTTTGAGCCCTAGTTCGCACTAAGCTACAAAACCCTAAAAGTGCTATTTCTATAACAAGATTGGCGACTGTCTTGGTCATCACGCACAGGTGCGCTCGATCGCAGCCCGTGTGCGATCTATCGTAGGTTTGTGATCGATCCTCCTTGTGCCTGCACTCGATCGTGGTTGCCTTGCATGTTGCCATCCTTGCCTGTAGTGCGCTCGATCGCAGCTCCCCTGCGATCGATCTCTCTACCAGAGCCTTTCAAAATCCAAAATAGCTCATTTTTGGTCCAAAACTTCTAAGTTTGCTTCTTTTTCTTCCAAGGACCTATAAAATCAAAGAAAACACATAAAAGAACTAAAATGGCCTAATTAACTAAAAATAAAGGATTAAAACATGTGAGTTAAGGGCTAAAAATATGAATATTTTAGCACTTAACAGCATGCATCGCTTAAGTCCTGCGCCGCTGGAGCCTTGAAGAGCCAAGCATGCTGACCTGGCAGCACCGAACCCTAGTTTTTTTTATTATCCATACAACTTTTTCTCTTGTAACCACACATTGGGAGGCACCGTTTGAAGCTAAAAAATGACATATTGTCATGCTGGAGCTTTTACTTCGTTTTCCATTGTAAGTTTTATTTTTCTCATGTTGTCAATTCAATTATTTATTGTTTTTGTTATCATGAGAGGCTAAATCTTTCAACTAAGGTTGAAGATGAAGCTTTATCATTGACAAACTCATATATTCTCGTATTTTGTTCATACAATTCTGACTATGAATAAGAATGTTGTAGATTTCCATTCAATTGGTTGATTCATCTCTTTTAATTGAATGTGATGAACTATTATGTGTTTGAGTTGGATATTTGATGTGTTTCATACTTCGGATACGTCAAATCATTCGATTGAAATCGGATATCCTTTGTGATTCGTTAACCAAACAGATACATAGGATGATTTAATTTCAAATCGGATATTTGTTGTAATTTGTAAAAATGGGTGGATTCATTGAATGATCGGTATGTCTCCATATCGTTTGGTTTTTGGAAAGGTATGTCATCTACCAGTGGAATTGGAACACAAAGCGCACTGGGCCATCAAGAGTTTAATTTTGATACGAAGCAAGCTGGTGACAAAAGGAAGCTCCAACTAAATGAACTTGAAGAATTGAGGCGCGATGCATATGAGAATGCCAAGCTCTACAAGGATAGAACAAAGGCATACCATGACAAGCAACTGGTCAGGAAGGTGTTTCAAGTAGGCCAGAAGGTATTGATCTACAATTCAAGATTGAAACTTTTTCCTGGGAAGCTTAAGTCAAGATAGTCTGGACCTTGCCGTGTTACACAAGTATTCCCTCATGGTGCTTTGGAAGTCCACAACCCACAGACAAATCAGACATTCAAAGTGAATGGACACAGAGTGAAGCCATACATTGAAACGAACTTTGCACCAAGAGATCAAGATTTGGCATCACAAGATTTGGCACTTCAGTCTGTCCAATATATAGCACTTCCATCTAGAGCATCATCTTCTGGACAACACTGAGCAGGGACTACCGTCTGGCTGAAGACGTTAAACTTAGCACTCCTGGGAGGCACCTCATAGTTTATCTTTTTATTTTTTTTTTTGTTTAGTATGTTTTAAGTTAATCTTTTTATCTATCTTTAATTTTGTTTCTTTTTACTTGCTTTTGGTGTTTTCTTATTTTGCAGGGACAAGTGTGCTTCGATCCAAGTTTGGGGGTGTGCTATGAGCCATGTCTTCCAAGACTATGTCGTCCATCTCCCGGGTACATTCTTTCCTTAATTTAGACACATTGAGGACAATGTGTCATTTAAGTTTGGGGCTGTGGCAACACATGTTGTTCACACACACTTTGTCCCAATTTCGTGTTATTTGTTTTGTGTGTTTGTTTGTTTATTTGAAAAATAAAAAATAAAAAATAAAAAATTTTATGCATGTTCATGTTTACCCTAAAATTTTAAGTTAATCTAAAAGAATTATGGCTTGAATTCATCAATGAGCTTAAAATTTTGAACAGATGATCTGATGAGTGAATCTGTTAGTTTGGTTACTTGTTTAGGACTGTTGAAAAATTACATGTTTGATCTGATCACACAAGCACATTAGCACATAATTTGTGAGGTATGACATAAGGTCTGATATGTGTGTTTCTGTATCTTGGATGAAATTGGATGACTTATTAGATGCACACTTTGGCATATATGTAATGAAAAAATAATAATAATAATAATAATAATAATAATAATAATAATAATAATAATAAATAAATAAATGATCATCGATAGGCTTTTCACTGAGTAACTGGACCTCTTGCCTCAAAGCATTGAGTGTTCACATCAAAAGGTGAAAAATTTGGATTTGATCAATGTCAAGGTTAGTATGGTTTTGTAGCCTTTTTGACTCGAGTTAGTACGTCCTTAGGGGTGTCTCTACACTTAATGCCCTAAAACCATCTGGTTTTGGAGTCATTGACTTAACACTCGCTACATGGGTCAATTAGAAAGTTTAAGGGAACCAAACATTGCACAACCTACCCAAAAAAAAAAAAAAAAACATATGCCAAGGTTGTTCATTCTAATAGGGATTTCAATGAATTTCGAGATATGGAGACATTACACATTAGAACTACTTGGAAGCCTCATAATTTTGTGCTAGTTCACTTTACACTATTTCCAAACTTGTGATGTTTTAGCATGCCCTGTGCATGATGTTTCTGGGTAACATTTCTGGAAAACCCTCACGAGACTTCATTCGTCCTCTAGGAAATTCCTAGGGGTTTAAAAGGCTTGTTGCATATGCTAAATGCAATCGTACATCCCAAGAAAGATGGATTTACCTTTTTGGTCTCTGTTTTTCATTTTTGTTTTTTGTTTTGTATTGTATTGCTAAAGGACTAGCAATATGTAAGTTTGGGGGTGTGTTAAGTGCTAAAATATTCATAATTTTTAGCTCTTAACTTACATGTTTTAATCCTTTAGTTTTAATTAATTAGGTCATTTTAGTTCTTTTATATGTTTTCTTTGATTTTGTAGGTCAGAAGTTTTGGACTTAAAAAGAGCAATTTTGGATTTTGGAAGGCTCTGGTCAAGCGATCGATTGTAGGGGAGCTGCGATCAAGCGCACTACAGGCGAGGATGGCAACATGTAAGGCAACCACGATCAAGCAAAAGCACAAGGAGGATCGATCGTAGACCTACGATCGATAGCACACGGGCTGCGATCGAGCGCACCCGTGCATGATGGCCAAGACAGCTGCCAGCCTTAATAAGGAAAGAGCAATTTCTAGGGTTTTGTAGCTTAGTGCGAACTAGGGCTCAAACCCTACGATTTTTAGGGTTTCTAGAGTATTCCTAAAGGCCTATAAATAGACCCTTAAGCCTCTAGAATAGACACACTTTCCAAGGAGAAGAATTGGAGCTCTTCAAGTTCAAGTTTTGGGTTTATTCTTTTCCTTTCTTTTATTTTATTTTATGAGCTGTTTAACATCAAACTTATGTGTAACTAATTTATTTAGTGGGGCTAGATTGAAGCCCTAGTTATGTTTAATTGATATTCAATATTGGCGCCCTTGTGATGATCTTGTTGTGATCTCTAAATTGATTACTGCCTGTTTTCATGAATTCCTCATATGTGTGTGCCTGATCAACATCTGCATGTGGTATGGACTAGTTGGTTAAATCAATTTGGATGACCGAGTTTTGGTTTTAATATAAGTAACAAAAGATATCCACACTAGATTCTTGGGTTAATCAACATGGGGAACCGGGAGTAGACACCCATGCCCTAGGCCTCAAGTGTTTGTCGATTTCCACAATTTTATGCTTTCTTAAAGAACAACTTAGTAAACACCCATGCTAAATCTTTTAAGAAAGAAAAGAATTACAGTAGACACCCATGCCTAATTCGTTGCTTAGGGAAATCAATAGCGTAAGGAGTAGACACCAATGCCCTTAGGTTGACAAACATTAGATATTCATAACATGATCAAAGCATTGGCATATTGATATATTAGCTAAATATAATTTGTAGTGGATATCAAAGCCCTACCTTTTTATCATTATCAACTTAAAACCAATCTTTGTTTTATTTTACTTTTGGAATTGATTTTAAGCAAAATTTAGCAATCCTCATGGGAATGACCCCGTACTTGCACCCTATACTACTGTGTTGACCTCATGCATTTGCGGTAAAACATCCAATTATTTGCCTATTAATTTAGGTAGGTAATTGTGACAACCAATGATTTTTGGATGTCTTGATTATGTGATTGTGGTGTTCACTGTGTTAAACCTGCTCATGATATAAGAACCATGTGTTTGTGTGGAAATTCTTGTTTGTCAATAACATAATGCTAAAAATGTTTGTGGGTATCGTTGCTGTTAAACCCTCACGAGACTTCACTGGTCCTCTAGGGGATGCCTAGGGGTTTAAAAGGCTTGTTGCATATGCTAAATGCAATCGTTTCTCCCACAACAGCGGACTTATGTTTCATTTTTGGTTTTGTTTTTCATTTTATTTTGCAAAGGGACTAGCAAAATGTAAGTTTGGGATATTTGATGAGTGCCAAATATTGTATATTTGGACCCCTTAATTTGCATTTGCTAAGCCTTTAGCTTTGTTCTTTTTTGGATTTTTTGTTAGTTTTGGTGTCTTAGCTTTTGGCAGGTTGTTAAGAGAAAACTGCGGTTTGAAGGTGAAAATAGCAAAGAAATTGGCACAAGTGAGATTCTGGAGATCAAGCGTACAATAGCATGCTCGAGCACATATGCGCTTGAGCGCAGAAAGACCACGCTCGAGTGCACTCCTGCATTCACCCAAGGAAGCAGCGCCCATGCGCTGCGCCACGAAAGCACTGTAGAAGCCCCAAGTATGCTCGAGTGCACCTAGTGTGCGATCGAGCGTACTCAAGCTGACCTGGCAGCGCCGAAGCCCTAGTTTTTTTTTTTAATATATATAGCATTCTTTTCTTTTGTAAAATACGTTGAGAGGTGCCGTTTAGAGCAAATTTTCGACCTATTGTCATTCTTGAGCTCTTTCTACGTTTCTCTTTGTAAGTTTTATGTTTTTTATGATTTCAATTCATATTATTTTGATTTTTGTAATCATGAGAGGCTAAAACCTTCAACTAAGGTTGAAGATGAAGCCTCATCATTGATAAACAATTATATTGTCGTTATTTGTTCGTACAATTCCTATTTTGAATAAAATTGTTGTAAGTGTTCAATTACATTAGTTGATTGATCTGTTTTAATTGAATGTTTTGATCGGTTATGTGTTAAAAGTTGGAATGCATTGTTTTTCATCCTATGGATACATCAAATCATTTAATTGAAATCAGATATCCGTTGTGATTCGTTAATTAAACGCATACATAGGATGATTTGATTTCAATTGGGTATTTGTTGTGATTTGATTAAATGGGTGGATGCATTGAATAATTTAATCTATATTTTTGTGAAACATCAAACAACACATAGAGCTTTTTAGTTTGTCAATTGTATGAGCAAATACGAGAATATATTGTTTAGATTTGGCGAAGTGAATTCGGAAACCTTAGTCTTTTAATTCATTTGATTTAATCATTTTATTTAGTTTATTTTATTTTGCACGACAAAAATACACAATTTCGGAACGAGGTTAAAATAGGATTAGTTTAAATAGAAATTGATTTGCACAACGCAATTCCCTGTGGATCGACCTCGCACTTGCACACACTATATTACATACGACTAGTGCGCTTGCGAGTACATTTTAAAACTCGCAACAAATAACCAAGGCATACTTTCTTTTCTTTCTTACTTTCTTTTTGGGTCAGGCTTTGCAATGCTTGGTTGAGTGCATCTGCCTTTTGTGCAACCACTAAATGCTGCCAAATCAGCCTGGAGTAAATTAGAAACAAATCTTGAATGCACTAGATTACACCCTCTTATGTTGAAACCAAGTAAGAAATTGATTTTTTTTTTTCACCTTTCTCAATCGCTACCCAGCCCACTACCGCCCAGCTCACCGCCGCCTAGAACCAGAACCATGAATCCTTCTCAAGCCCCCACTATTTCACTTTGTCAAAAAATGCCCCAAAACAAAAGAAAGCCTCTGGCCCTCGGTTGACGAAGAAATAATGAAAGAAGAATCTTGCCAAAACCGATTTCTAATGCCCCAAAACCCACTTCTAATGCCTCAAAACCCGTTTCTAATGCCTAAAAACTCATTTTTGGATTCAAAACTAAAACTTAGAGGTGGAACGTTAACCCTTTAGGGATTTTATCACCCTAAAGGCCATAGAAGGTGACTAACAGCGCCGAAGAAGGTGACTCACAGCACCGAAGAGGGTGACGCGGCCAGACCCACTGGCATGACCTAGCCATGGGTGGCTGGTTTGACCAGCCGTGGGTCATGCCGTTTCTGTAGAGACCCATGGCCATCTCTTTTCTTCTTTCTCTTTTCTTCATCCAGTGTAGTAGCATTGAAAATCGGCTTTGGCGTATGGTGGCAGTGGGCTGATGTATTGCAAAAAGAATGAGAAACGATAAAGAACGGAAAGAAGTTTGCGTGAGAAGATAATGGGTTTAGGTTTCACAATAGGTTATAATCTGGTGCATCCAAACTTTTCTTCTAATTTAGTCTAAAGCGTAGTTGTCACTCATTTAGTGGTGGGCACAAAAGTGGCTTTTTGTGCAACCTCCCTATATAAGTTAGGGCAACTTTCTCTGCTTAGTTCCCTTAAGCTTTCTAATTGACCCATGTAACGAGTGTTAAGCCAATGACTCCAAAACTAGATGGTTTTAGGGCATTAGGTGTAAAGACACCCCTAAGGACTTATTAACTTGAGTAAAAAAGGCTACAAAAATAAGCTAGCCATGACATTAATCAAATCAAAATTTTCACCTTTTGACATGAACACTCATTGCTTAATGAGGCAAGAAGTCCAGTTACTTAGTGCAAACCTCATAGTGATCAATTTTTTTCTTCTTTTCTTTTCTTTCTTTTTTCTTTTGTCTCTCTTTATTTATTTATTTATTTTATATGCCAAAGTATCCATCCAACCAGTCACCCAGCTTCACCCAAGACATTAAAACATACACAATCAGATTCACATGTCATACCCCACTAATTTTGTGCTAATGTACCTATGGCAATTTAAAATTAAAACAACTAAATTCTCAAATGCCAAAAGTAAGTAACAGGACTTTAGAAATTCCAACCATCAGATCATGTGTTCAATATTTTAAGCATAGCAATGAAATTCAAATCACAGTTTTCTAGATCAACCAAAATCTCAAGAATATTATGAACATGCATTTTTTCAAAATTTTCAAAAAAATCAAAAATTTCAAAAATTTTAAGACAAAGTGTGTGTGTGTGTGTGTTCTATAGCCCCAAACTTAAATTACATATTGTCCTCAATGTCTAAAAATTGGAAAGATCATACCCGGGAGATGAGAAAACTGGTTGGAATGGGTATGGCTCATAGCATACCCCCAAACTTGAATGTAGGAACACTTATCATGGAATGGGGTACCTCCCAAGAGCGCTAAGTTTCCGTCTTCAGCCAAACTGTGTGACTCTCATGCATGAAGTGGCTTCTGTACCACTGTTCTTGTAAGGATGCTAGTTGGATTAGGTATGGCTCATAGCATACCCTCAAACTTGCATGAGCACTTGTCCAAATGGCCCGAAGATGAAACCTTGGAGTGCTAGAATGCCTCATGTTGCCATAAGTAAGTAACAAGACTTAAATTTCCTAGTCAAGTCATCATGTGTTCATAATTTTAGCCTACCAATGAAATTTGTTTTGGAATTTAATATACTCGCAGGTGCACAAATCATTTTGCAATATAGTGTTGCAAGTGCGAGGTCGAACCTAGAGGGAATTGTGTTGATGATAATAAAATATACCTAAACCAATTAAATCTTAACCTAGTTCCAAAATGTGAATGATTTTGAATAGAAAATAAAAACATAAACTAAACAAAATAAAATTAATAAAAAGATAAAGCACTAAGGTTTTGGAATCTATCATAGCAACATATTCTCATGGTCATCAATATATCCGAAATTCTTACGAAAAATCTTATGTATGTTCTACTTTGCTTCAAAGAATTAATTAAATCATCAAATGAATCCATTCTTGGCACAAATCACAAAAGATATCCAATTTAAATTAAATCATAAAATGTATCCGTAAAACAAATCACAAAAGATCCAATTTAAACCAAATCATCAAATGTATCCATAGAACGAAACACAATGGATATCCAATGTTTTGATAAATGAAAACTGATGTGGTATTTTTGTGACCAAAAATATCAATTATAAAATAACCACTCGCAATAGGACGAATCTTTGTAGGATACAGCTATAGAGAGGGTGTCGAACCTCAAGGACCGCAGGGGTTTTGTTATCAAATTTGAAAGATCAAAATTAACTTAATTAAAAAGGGAATTGATTTGATTTGATTTTCTTTAAAACTAAAGTGCATGAAAATAAAAGAGATTTAAAATAAGAGAGAGAGAGTGTAGGGTATTGACTTCACCTCTATCCGTACAATAATGGCTAATCATAATTAATCCCAGAAATTCATTCTATGCATGTTATAAATAAACAAGAAACTACCTTATTAAAGAATAAGCATAATCTATCTTCGGTTGGCACAGATCGTCCACCTAACCACTAAGATGCAGTACGACCTGTCTTCCCTAGGTATAAATTATCAAATTCTTTAACAGGATACATACAATCAATGAATAAGTGTAACCCATCTTCAGTTGGCACGGACTGTCTACCTAAATTACACTTAACTAGGGTGTAGTACAATCCATCTTCCCTAGGCATCAAATCCTATTGATCATATGTCAATTAAACCCATTGTATAACCATCATTCTCATAATCACAGAAAACAAGAATGATTTGAGATCAACAAAAGTAAAATACTTTCTAAGACTAGAGAAGAATTTCACAAATATTGATTTTAGAATTTAAGAACAATTGCATTTAATAATTAAGAACATAATCAAATGATAGCAATTCTCATAGTGATACAATCAACATGCATAAATTGAAAATCTAGAAATTAAATACAATCAAACCATTGTCCTTGGATAGGGCTACATCAACACCCCACGAAAGGGTTTAGCTGCTCATGATCTTCTAAGCTCCAAAGACAAATTTCTGATTTCTAGCTCTAGGAAACGGTGTGTTTTTTCTCAATGCTTAGAGGCCTATTTATAGGGATTAGGAAAACCCTAGAAGCCCTAAGAATCCCAGAAAAATTGTAATTCAGTCTCCCAGTTGGATTGGGAGACCTAGAAAAACTTTCCTTATCAATTTCAGACTCCTTTTTGTCACTGCCGCTCGTGTGCGCTCGAGCGCACTGTAGTTGCACTCGAGCGTACTATAGCTACAGTAACGTGCTACAGTATTTGAAATGCATTTTGAACCCAAAATCAATGATTTTCTTGTATCTTTACTAAACACCTGAAAGCACAAAAATAAAACAAAATCAAACAAATAACAATGCTAAGGAATTAACATATGCAAATTAAGGGGCTTGAATGTGTAACATTCGGAAATTATCAAAAACCCAAGCAAATCAATTAATAGAAACTATCTTAAATCATGAGAAATACATGATTGAACTCATATCCAAGAATCTACTCACTAATTGAATTGAAGTAGAACAATTAAAATATCAAAGCCTATATATTCGGAAAATATCAACTTACATGAAAATATGGTTGCTCTTCATTGGTAAGGCTTCATCCTCAACCTTAGTTGAGAAATTAGCTACACATATTATGGAAAATAAATGCTAAACATAAAGGCAAAACTAAGCTAAAGGGAGTGCTGGTGTGAAAATTTCATTCTAGGTCTCCACCCTCTTTTTCCTTGAAGCTTAAGGGTCTATTTATAGGGATTTCTACAGCTTTTTACCCTAAAAATTGCGCTGGGTCAGCTTGTCAAACTAGTGCGCTCAATCGCATGGCCAGTGCGCTCAAGCGGACTCGTGCATACGATGTTGTTCCTATGCTCGAGCGCCAGTCTGATGCGCTCGATCCCTCCTTGGTGGTTTTCTTCCCAAACTTTACATTTTTCACCTTAAATCCACATTTTTTCCTTAGCAACCTGCAAAACACTAAAATAACATAACTAACACAAAACATTAGATTATAATACTAACAAATGCAAATTAAGGGGCTCAAATATGCAACATTTGGCACTCATCAAAATTCAAATCAAAATCATAGCTCAACCGCATGCTTAAGAATAACATAACAAAAATATTGGACAGTGTTTTGTCGTTCGATACCCCCAAACTTGAATCACACATTGTCCCCAATGTGTATATAGAATTAAAAAACAATAGCAAGAGAATAAGAATACCTGAATGAGCAGATGTGGGGCATATCATACCTCAAAATTTGTATGCAAATACACATGTCTTGAAAAAGAAAGCGATACTCTAACCAAGAAACAATCAAATGCACACATTGTTGTCAAAACATAATCAGACTATAAAAGAAAATAACAACACTGGAGAAATAAACCTGGATGGAGATCATGTACCGTGATTGAGTGAGGTTCAAGTGCTCAGGATCTGCGCTTGAACCTATGAAGCTGACTCATGTAGTCAAAATATATGGGATCCGCCAAGTCAAAGGAGTCCACATCCTTGATGAGCCCAGTGTTCTTTCACCCTTAAGTTTAAATTTGAAACACGAATCTTTTCTTCTCTTGGACCACAGAGAATCAATTTTACCTATAGAAAGGTAATTCACAATGTCTACAAATCGAGGTAGACCACTCTAAGTATTCTCAAACAGTTTCTCATCTGGAAGGAAATCATGAATTGGAATAAAATGAGGACAATACCCAAGAAATTTTTTTACATCGGTGGTCTCTTTTTGCTCCTCTAACAACCCTAACAGACTATTCTCTTGGCCTCTTGGTAAGTTATATACAATAATGACCGGGAGAGTTTCATCTATTCCTAAAAGTGAAGATTTCAGATTACCTGGAATAAGGGCTCGAGGCTCATATGGCGTCTCGAGAATAGAAGTTGATGGTGAAGAAGCGTTAGTGCTCACATCCTTGCCTGTTTCTTGATGTAGATCTTGTGGGGCCTCAATTTGCTCCTCTTTCCTCTCTTCCACGTGATTTTTTACCACTTCTCCACTCCTCCGTGTGGTGATAGCTTGCTCATGATAAGAAGTACTCTCATCCACCATGTAGTGTCCATCAGGATTGGCCACCAGCTGACTTAGAAGCTCTTTTTCTTTTCCATTGAGGATATCAGCTATTTGTTCAAGGTGAGCTTCGATCTTGGCATGCTTCAGTTCATCGTTGTCATCCATTCTGCCGAGAACAGCTAACACCTTTTCTTTAAAAGAGTCTCGGCCTGATACTGCTGTTGTGGAGCCCAATAGATGGAAGAGGGCTCCTCGTCTTCCTTCTCGTCATCAACTACTCTCCCTCTCATATCAGTTAGCTTTTCCACTGCCTCAAAAGTGGCCAACATTTTCTCGCTTTACCTAGGAGGAGGTGGATTTGATTGATATTGAGGGGAATAATAGGATTGATCATTGAACTGCAGATATAATTGATTGTGCAATTCATGACAGTGTGGAGCATGATTTCCCGGAGCTTGGGCTTGCCACGAGAGATCAGAACGGTTGTTTCACGCCAGGTTGTAGGAATTAGAATGAGGGTACTTCCCTGGTCTAGAGAACGGTGTGTTCATATGCTCATAAGAATAGTTAGAAAATTGTCCATTGGTAGGACAATCTCTAACATGGTGATAAGGACTATAACAACATGAACATGGTCCATGGGGTGTTGAATGCCTCCCCACATGAACTAAACTAACAAAAATAAAAGCAAAAAATAAAAACTCACAAACGGCCCGCAGGTGTGTTGGAATTGAGATGCTACAACTGCTGGAATCTAGCAGGCTAGCGCTGGTGCACTCGATTGCACTAAAGAGTGTGCTCGAGCACACTATCGACAGGAGACGGGCGTAGGGGTGCTTCACTAGCGCGCAGCTTGCTGGACTTTGGTGGGGTGCGTAGGTGCGCTCAATCGCACTAGAGGGTGAGCTCGAACGTACTGCCACTAAATACTGGGATCGAGCATAGTGTGCTGGGGCTTGAGCGCAGGCGTGCTGGGGCTCGACCGAAGGCATCCTGGGGCTCCTGGGTAGTTGTAGACCTAAATATAAAAAATAAATAATAAATAAAAAAACCAAAAAAGAAAAAACCAAAAACCAAAAACCAAAAAAAAAAAAGAAAAAAAGGAAATAGAAAATGATAAAGGAAAACAGGAAAAAAAATTAAGTTAAATTTAATCTTTAGAACTTAATAACGCAACCGTTAAGCAATCCCCAACAGCGACACCAAAAAATGATGTGGTCTTTTTTAATCAAAAATATTAACAATAAAAATAACCACTCGCGATAGAATAAATCATTGTGGGATAGGGCTATATTGAGGGTGTCGAACCTCCAGGACAACATAGGCATTGTTACTAAGCTTGTCAAGATCAAATATAACTTAATTAAAAGAATATTGATTTGTTTTGTTTTAAACTAAATGCATAAAAGTAAGAGTAAAAGTAAAGATAAATAGTAATGAGAGATAAAATAGAGGGTTGATTTCAGCACTAACCGCAAAAAAATGGTCAATCATAAATTAATAAGAGAAATTCATACTATTAATGATATAGGGCTCGTCTCACTTGAGTAGTCAAGAAAATACCATCATTAAGAAATAAGTATAATCCACCTTCGGTTAGTAAAGACTATCCACCTAACCACTAAGATGCGGTACAATCCGTCTTCCCTAGGTATGGACTATCTAATTTTTTAATAGGCTGCACACAATTAAGTATAACTCATCTTCGGTAGGCACAAAACTATCTACCTAAATTACACTAAACTAGGGTGTAGTACAATCCGCCTTCCCCAGGCATGGCCTATCTAACCCTCTTGATCATATGTCAATTAAAATTGTTGTATAACAATCATTCATATAATCCCCAAAAAATATGAAGGATTGAGTTCAATCAATATAAAAGACTTTTTAAGACAAGAGAAGAATTCATAATGATTGAATATAAATATTAAGATCAATTTTCACAATTATACAACCATCATGCATATAGAAAAACCCAAATTAAAATACAATTAAACCATTGTTACTTGGAAAGGGCTACATCAATGCCCTATTACAGAATTAGTTGCTCATCCTGGTGCATGGATGGCCTCCTGCCATGTTCCTCTTCTCTTCAACTCTCCAAGCCTCCAAGAAGACAATTTCTGTTTAAAACTAAGCACACCCTTCTCTTGAAGTTTGAGGTTTATTTATAGGGAGCAAACAAGCCCTAGAAGCCCTAGGAATCCCAGAAAAATCATAGGTCAGTAACATAGTCCAAGTGGGAGACAGAAAACCTTGTCCAAGGTGGAATTTGGCTTCTTCTGGACTTCTCAGTACGAGTGCGCTTGAGCCCACCTACGCATGTTGGCTGAGGTGCGCTGTTATCTTACGGGAAACTTTTGGCATAGCAAAATTCCAAATTAAGAAATTTGTATTTCACAATGATTTTTAGTATTTTGAGTTAGCTTTCCACTGCCATTGGTTTCACCTCAATCCGATACTCAAGTAGAAAGGTATGATCAAAATTCGGAGACATGTGCTAGGTCTTCTCAAAGTGTGCTTTAAACCCAAAATCAATGGTATTTCTTGTATCTTTATTAAACACCTGAAAACACTAAAGCAACACAAAATCAAATAAATAATAATGCTAAGGAATTAAAATATGTGAGTTAAGGGGCTTGAATATGCAACACTCGGCGCTTATCGGTCATTACCTGGAAGGTTTAACCCTCAGATTACTGCTATACAAGAGAGTAAAGATCTAGAGATAATGAGAGTAGAGGACCTTGTTGGTTCACTTCAGACATTTGAACTTATATTACCTTAGCCAACAAACTCAAAAAATATTGCTTTAAAGATCAAGGCTGCTAAAGTAAAATCTGGAGATCCCTCTGATGAGGACTCCGGGGATGAAGAGGAATTAGTCCTGTTTGCTAGGAAGTTTAGGAAATTTTTCAGACCTAACAATGGGAATTTTAGAAGTAGGGAGGAAATCCTAGAGATGAGGTTAGAGATAATTATCATGGCTTTAATGATGGAAATCAAAAAGATAAATTACCTTGTGGTCGTAAGTGTCATGAATGTGGTGGTGGTGGACACATTCATGCTAATCGTGGAAATATTAGAAATTTAGAAGGCAAGGCATTAAATGTGACTCAAAGTGATGAGTTAGATAATGAGGAAACTGAGGAAAAAGCCAAAAATGGAGTTAATTACTTAGCTTTTGGGGTTACTAATGATAGTGAACATGAGGCTAGTGAGTCTAATTCTCTAGACAAACCAGGTTTATGTGATAATGAATCAGAAGAGGAAGGTGATCTGTTAAGTGCCAAAATATTCTTATTTTTAGCCCTTAACTTGCATGTTTTAATCTTTTAGTTTTAGTTAATTTATGCCATTTTACTTCATTTTTATATTTTCTTTGTTTTATAGGTTTTTGGAAGAAAAGAAAGCGTTTGCGGAAAAATTCAAAGCTTAAAGGGCAAATTGGGAAGACCTAGAAGATATGGTTAAGCTTAGCCAATCATGGTTAAGTTTAATCAAATAAAGGAAAGGAGTAAATCGGATTGGAGGCAAAATTGGATTCTGCATACCTTTAGGTATTTTGACCATAACTTTCAGCTCAAATATCCGAGGTGATTCAAGCGGCATTGAAAAGCTAACTCAAAATTATACAAATTAGTGTGAAATATAATTTTCCCAATTCGGAGCGCCGCAAGGCCAAAATCTCTCTGCAAGACAGGACCGTAATTCTGGGCGAATCCTATTCCGATTTGGACTTAGGTTTTCTTTATCCTAATTGGACTTGGACTTAAATATCTGAAATTCCTAGGATTACTAGGGCTTCTAGGACTCTCCTAAGCCCTATAAATAGACCTCTAAGCTTCACAATTCAAGGAGACAATTTAGGAGACATCCTTGGAGGAGGTACAACTTGGAAGAGGAATTTGGAGGCTACTTCCAGTAGCAGTTTTCAGTTATTTCTTTTCCCTTTTCTTTTCTTTTAATTATGTGTAACTAACTCTTAAGGAAGGCTAGATTGAAGCCCTAATTATGCTTATTTAATATTTCAATATTGGCGCCTTTATGATGATCATGTTGTGATATTTAACTTGATTAATTCTCATTCTCATGAATTTCTCATATGTATGTGACTGGGCATTATATGCATGTGGTACAGACTAGTTAGTTAAATCAATTTGGATGGCCGAGTCCTGGGTTTAATAAAAGTAACAAAAGAATCCACACCGCGGTTCTTGGGTTAATCAACATGGGGAACCGGGAGTATACGCCCATGCCCTAGGCCTCATGTGTTTGTCGATTTCCATAGAGTATATGCTTTCCTAAGGAACAACTTAGTATACACCATGCTAAATCCCTTAGAAAAGAAAAGAGTTAGAGTATGCGCCATGCCTAACTCATTGCTTAGGAAAATCTATAGCTTAAGGAGTATATGCCATGCCCTTAGGTTGACAAACATTAGATAGACATAACATGATCAAAGCATTAGCATATTGTTATATTATCTAAGTATGATTAGTGGTGGATATCAAAGCCCTACCTTTAGCTTTTCATTTAACTTTATTATCTTTTTTTTTTTTTTTTTCACAATATCAATTCAGTGACAAGTTGATATTTTTAATTAATTCTAAACAAAATCACAATCTCCGTGGAATCAACCTCGTACTTGCTGCACTATACTATTGTTTTGATCTTGTGCACTTGCGAGTTAAAACGTACTAAATATTATCTATTAATTTGGGTAGTATTTGGGACAACATGATCTACAAAATGCTTATAATAATCTCTTTGTGGAATGCACTAAACTGAGAAGGTTGAATAAGCAGCACTTGAAGAAACTCAAAGAAGTTAATCTTGAAAATGATCAACTTTCTCTTACCTTAACTGATTCTCATGCTATTCATAATACCTTGATGTCTGAAAATCACATGCTAATTGCCAAAGTGAAATCCTTAGAGAATGATCTAAATGAATCAAGAAATCATTTTTTAAAAAAAAAAAAAAATTGGTAGAACTAGATTGGGTTTTGGTAAATCTGTTGTTTCTTCTACTAATGTTGCTTCTCCTTCAAAGTTGATTTTTGTGAAACTAGTGTATGAAGAAGAAAGCATGGCTAAAAATAAGGTAATGTCTCCTCCAGTTTCAAGAGATGAGAAAGGTAAGGGAATTCTGACTGATTCCTATGTGTCTCATTCTACACCGAGACATGCTCATATGTCAAGGAGCCAACCTTCTCAAAGGTTCATTCCTACCTGTCATCACTGTGGTAAGATTGGGCATATTCGCCCCAAGTGTTTTTAGTTGAATAGTCATGAGTCAAAAAGAAATTATTTTTGTTCTAGAAATATTCATAAGGAATTATTCAACATGTTGAGGGTGTAATTACCCAGTTAAATGACTTGGACAAGAGTCACACATTTGTCCCCAATATGAAGAAAGTTTGGATTAAGAAGGTTTGGATTAAGAAGGTTGATACCGTTCACCCGTTGAAGGGGAATGGTAGTGGACTCACCTAGATTAGGTGGGCACATTTCATGCCTAGGACAAATTTTGCTTACATTTTTTTTGTCCTAGTGCAAAAGTTTGTTGGGTGCTTTTGTAGTTTTAATTTTTTTTTTTTTTTTTTTTTTTTTTTTTTTTGTGGTAGTTTTTACTATTGCTGTAATATTTTTGCTATGTTTTTGTCTTTGTCTCTCATTTTTTTTTTTAAATACAAAAATACAAAAAAATATCTTTCTTGAGTGATATGCATTGGTTCCTTGGGCTCATACTCATGAACATTCAAAATCCCATGTGGAGTCGTGTCATTTTGAACGGACCTATCTTTGCATAAGGTACTATATGAGCTTCTGATATTACATGACCATGGTAAGTGTTGTATAGCTTTTCGTGTGGGATCTTTTCTTTATGCTGATCATACATGTTTTTAGAGTCTGTCTAAACATTGATTAATGTGGAAAAGGGCTCAAGGTCACAATGTAGGTGATGTATGGTTCAAGGCTCGGCTAAAATTGACCGATTCGCTAGTTGAACCTAGATCCTAAACATTCCTGCATCCTTTTTTAGTCATACACTAATAATTTATGACATATCTCTAAAAGAGCATATTTGAACAAAAAAGTTTTATGTCTTTAATGTTGGAAAAATCCCTCTAGAAATAGTCAGTGACCAACTCATTGCGGAAAAATACGGTTACTAAAGGATTTGTTGTAAAATGGTTCTTGCTTTATAAAATGTTGTATAGGATGAGGGAGTCTAGGCCCTAGTACTATAAGGTTTGCCTTTCACCTTGCATCTTTACTGTAGTCGCTTGCAGAGTGAGTATAGTGTTTGTTTTCACATGACTTGACATTGGAGTTGACTCTCACACACTACACATCTCAGCATGAGTTACTTTGTCCCATTGGCTAGCTAATGTTCAATTTTTGGGTCATGTTTTTGCGTAAGCTCATATGTGTTCTAAATGCACAAGTGGTTCCATTTTTGAGTATGAGCACGCACATCACATGGATTTTTTGTCATATATAATCTATGCACAAGTTATCAGGTTTTGCATTCAGAGGGAGAAAAATTGTGTTGAAAGTGCTGGTCAAGAAGGCTCATAAACAAAGTGGCCCTCATTCAAATGCTAAATGAGCTCATCTGAACGAGATCGTGATAGAACCAGATATATGCCCACAAACAGGCCTGTCTCTATACTTTGAAATTTTTTGGGCTGTTCTCTTCTCTATTCTCTCTCGTGTGCTTCTGTGTGGAGGTCCTCAAAGCTTTCCATTTTCGTTCCTCTTGTCAAAGCCCTCTTCCTGTTTTGTTTTCTCCATCAAAGGTAAGGTTTTCCTTAAATTGTTTTTTGGTTCATCTTCATAAACTGCGAAAACCAATGTTTTTAATCTTGTTTTTCTTCTGTTGGTTGATTGATTCTTGTTGCTATTTGATGATTGATTTTGCCATTATTGAGAGAGTATTTACTACCTCTAATGTATTTAGGATAAATTTTCACTTGGCAAGCTTATTCTTCATATCTTGATTTTTTTTTTTTTTTTTTGTGCTCACCAAGTGTTTGGTAAAATTCAGGAATGAAATGTGTGGTTTCCTTAACCTAAGATTTGGGTGTTTTCTCATTTCTCACATGTTCCCTTGGAGTGTGGTACTATGTTTGATTCATTGCATGCATCTCTGTGAAGGTGTTTAAAATTTCTTTATTTTGAAACCATGCCTACATGATCAATATGAAATTTTGTTTGTGTTGTCTGCATTCTCCTATGCCATCTAACACTTACATTGGTTGTCTGTACTGGTGTTTTGGTTTGTATTGTTAAATTTTGTAGGATATGGCTAGTGGAGCACCTCATTCTAGAAAATTGCCTACACGCTCAAAGACTAAGGCACAAAAGCATAAGGCCACTAATGATGCTGCTTTTGCATCTACTCTTGCCTCTGTCCCTATGACTAGGCCTAATATTGGGTTTTGGTTTCGGAACAAGTTTGCTCGGGATGCTTTTAGAGATAGGTTTCATGACTGCACAATCATTGCTAAAAGGGAGGTAAACCTGTCTGATCTTCAGGATGATGAGTTCAAAATCATCTCTCAAATCTTCACTCAGAGGAAATGGGAATACTTCATCTCACCTACGACTCGTCCCTACATAAATTTGGTTCGGGAGTTCTATGCTAATACTAGGCATCAACCAGATTCTGATGAGGTTGAGGATGACACCCCGCGGTTGGTCTCACACGTTTATGGGGTCACCATAGAAGTCACTCGCGAACTGATTGCCGAAGTAACAGGATTCCACTTATTGATGATTCTAGCTACCCTTTTCCGACCCAGGAATTTCCATCAAAGTTTGATATGTCAAAATTATTTGTCCCTGCTGGTTCCTTAAACCGTTGGCGTGACGTCATGAATGTGCTTCCACTTGGGTATCTTACCCATCCGGTGAAGCTATTAGCTTGTATTGTTATATGCAATGTGTATCCGATTGATCCTCATTCAGATCTCGGTATGGCGCTAGCGCGATTCATATATGCGTTTCTCACTGATGTGTCTATCGACTTCGCATCTATGGCCATTCCACTCATGAAGGCCATGTTCACTGAGAGTTCAGTTTCATTGCCGTATGGAAGCCTAATATCGCGTATTATTACAAGATGTATTTAAATCCCTGCTACTAAACCAACGATCAAGCCTCTCAGTCCTTTCTGTAGAGCTACAGTGAGTCAATCCAAAGCTCAAATGTGGTTGCGGGGTACTGAGGATGTTGCAGACACTTATGTTACTGCAGACACTACTGAACCCTCTGTAGGTCCCAGTACTCCATCAGCTTACTCTGTCTGATGTGATGACCAAGTTGGAGATATTGTCTTGCAATTGGCTAACTGTTCTATCAAGAAACCCCAAGGGATTGTGGAGAATGTCATAATCAAGGTGGAAAAGTTTTACTTCCCAGTTGGCTTCATAGTTCTGGACATAGAACCGGTCCCAAATCCAAAGAAGCAGATTTATGTCATCCTTAGGCGACCTTTCCTAGCCACAGCCAATGCATGCATCGATTGTCTGACCGGAGTAATGGAGATCTCTTTTGTGAATATGTTGTGCCAAATACCCACCTAAATTAATAGGCAAATACTTGGTACATTTTACTCGCAAGTGCACAAGATCAAACGATAGTATAGCAGGCAAATACGAGATCATTCCCACGAGGATTGGTAAATTATGTTTAGAAGTAATTTCCTATTTAATTAAACATATAAAATTCAATTGTCACGATTGAATTTAATAAAAAGAAATAAAATAAAAGATAAACAAAACTAAAAAGAATTAGGGTTTTGATATCCACCACTAATTATATTCAGCTAATATAACAATATGTCAATGCTTTGATCATGTTATGCATATCTAATGTTTGTCAACCTAAGGGCATGGTGTCTAATCCTTAAGCGATTGATTTCCCTAAGCAACGAATTAGGCATGGGTGTCTACTCTAATTCTCTTCTTTCTTGAAGGATTTAGCATGGGTGTCTACTAAGTTGTTCTTTAAGAAAGCATAAAACTGTGGAAATCGACAAACACATGAGGCATAGGGCATTGGTATCTACTCCTGGTTCCCCATGTTGATTAACCCAAGAATTGCGGTATGGATTTCTTTTGTTACTTATGTTAAACCCAGGACTCGGTCATCCAAATTGATTTAACTAATTAGTCCATACCACATGCATATGTTGGCCAGACAGATACATATGAGGAATTCATGAAAGCAGGTATTAATCAAGTTAAATAGCACAACAAGATCATCACAAAGACGCCAATATTGAAATATTAATTAAACATAACTAGGGCTTCAATCTAGCCCTAAATAAATTATAAACTACATAATAAAGATAAAAGGTGGAAGAGAAGAAAAACCTAAACTCCTCTTGATTCAGCCTTCAGTTCCTTTCCAGAGCTTATGCCTCTTTTCTCCACACCTATTCCTAGAGGCTAAGAGGTCTATTTATAGGCTTTAGAAGTCCTTGACAAACTAATAAACCTAGGAAATTCGTAGGGTTTTACTCCTATTACAAGTGGGAGTTGGAAAACCCTAATATGGAAGGCATTGGGGTCTTGGCCGCAGCTGATGTTGCACTTGCACGCGGGTGCGATCGATCGCAACCCGTGTGCGCTCGATCGCGGGTCTACGATCGATACTCTTCTGTGCGGCACTCGATTGCGCGTATCTGCGTCATGCTTGTTTTCTCTTGTCGTGCGCTCGATCGCTGGGAACTTGCGATAGATCGCACTGGCAGGGGCTCCAATCTTTTCCCAATTTCTCTCTTTGAGCCCAAATCTTCCAGATTTACTTCATTTTCTTCCAAAAGCCTACAAAAGCATGGAAAACACAAAAAGGAACTAAAATAACACAAATTAACAATATTAATGAATTAACACACATAAGTTTAAGGGCTAAAATATGAATATTTTGGCACTCAACAGAATATGAAAATCAAACTGAACATCTTCACTGCCTTCTAGCATGCACCTGATCAGAATGAATGTTTCTTCTAGGATGACATTGCAGAAACTATTAAAGACACACCTCCTAATACTCTAACTAAAGCCCCATCTTGTAGAAACCCACCGGAGCCTATGCCTTTCACTTCAAGTACTCCACCGCCTGATCACAACCCCACAAGGGACATATTTAATCCAAAGGTTACTGAAGTTGACTTCATTGGGGTGGAAAATATTTTGTCAACCTCCTTGGCCGCCCCAGTTTTTAAGGACCCCCATAGAGACAAACGGTTGATCATTGAACCAATTCGGGACAAACACATTGAGTATCGCTGATGTGTGCTAAATATTGCATATTTGAACCCCTTAATTTACATTCGTTAATCCTTTAGCTGTGTTGTAATCAAATGTTTTGTGTTAGTTTAGTGTTTTTAGTGTTTTGTAGGTTGTTGAAGGAAAACTATGTCTTTAAAGGGAAAAATGCAAAGTTTGGAAGAAAGCTGAAATAGAGCCATCTACGGAAGTAGGATCAAGTGCACCCACGCCCACCAAAAAGTCATCAGCGCACGAGCACTGCGCCGCAGAAGGAAGAATGCATGCACGAGTGCGATCGAGCACACTCGCATAGTCAAAGTGTGGCCAGAGTCCTTTTTCAAGCCAAATTGGGTTTTCAATGTTCTATTTGGATTGGGAGACAAACCTCTGAATTACGTAGGATTACTAGGGCTTCTAGGACTCTCCTAAGCCTACAAATAGACCCCTAAGCTTCAAGATAAAAGCGAGAATTGGAGGCTGAAGACAATTTGGTTCCACAGCTTTTCTCTCTTTAGTTTAGTTTTTCTTTAGGTTTAGGTTTTAGTTTTCATAATCATGTGGAGCTAAATTCTCAACTAAGGTTGAGGATGAAGCCTCATCAATGAAGAGCAACATTGTGTTCATGTAAGTTAATGTTATCTAATTTTATTGAGTTTTTATATTTCAATTGTTTTACTTCTAATCAATTTGTGGAATGATTCTTGGATGTATTTTGTGATTCAAGGATACATTTGATGATTTGGGATAATTTCATATAATTGATTGCTTGGTTTTTAATTCATTAAAAATTGGATATCCCTTGTGATTTGTTCTATGGATACAATTGATGTTTTGATTTAAATTGGATATTTTGCTGTGATTTACGGATACACTTGATGATTTGATTTAAATTCGATTTCTTTTGTGATTTGTGTAAAAGAATGGGTACATGGAATGGTTTTGATTAACTCTTTGAAGTGAAAGTAAAGCATACCTAAAATTTTATTGTGAGAACTTTAGATAATATTGATGAACATGAAATGTGTTGCTATGATTTGGTGAGTATGGATTCCACAACCTTAGTACTTTATCTTTTGGTTTATTTTATTTTATTTAGTTTATGTTTTCTTTTAGTTTAAAAACCAAAATTTAAACCTCTTTTGGAACTAGGTTATGATTAAATTAGTTTAGATATAATTTGTTCTTCAAAAACACAATTCTCTGTGGGATCGACCTTGCACTTGCAATCCATTAACTGCAGACGATTTGTGCACTTGCGAATAATTAAAATTTTCACAACAAGTTTTTGGCGCCGTTGCCATGGAACTGTTCGATTTTTGAAACCAATTTATTTCTAAATTAGTTTTATCTTTCTACTGGTTATAATTAGGATTTCAATTCTGCAATTTGTTTCTTTTATTCCTATTTATCCCAACCACTCGAGCACACATCATTACGCTCGAGCGCACTCATGCCGCAAGGAGCACCAATCAACAAAACAGCGTGCAGCATATAGCACCTTCCGCGCACAAACACAAGTGCGATCGAGCACACACCCAGTACGCTCGAGTGCACTCGCGGCCAAGGTAGCATTGATGAGTGCTAAATATTGCATATATGGGCCCCTTAATTTGCATTTGCTAAGCCTTTAGTTTTATTATTTTCTAATGTTTGTGTTAATTTTGGTGTCTTAGTGTTTTATAGGTTGTTGAGAGAAAACTGCGGTCTTAATGTGAAAATTGCAAAGAAGTGGGAAGAAGTGAGATTCTGGAAGTTGGGATTGAGCGCACAGCACCACGCTCAAGCGTATCTGTGCTCGATGCTCGAGCGCAGTCCCACATACACCCAAGCAAGCAGCGCCCTTGTGCTACGCCGCAGAAGACCTGAAGCGTGCCCGAGTGCGATCGAGCGCACCTAGTGTGCGATCGAGCGCACTCGTCCGACCTGGCTACGCTGAAACCCTAATTAACATTATAAATATTATTCTTTTCATTGAAAAACAGACGGAGGCATGCCAAGGGCACTGTTCTTTGTCATTTTTGTGTTTTCTGGGTTTTTGTAGCTCTGAACACCAATTCTTTTGTAAGTTCTTTGATTTTAATGATGTTAATTAGTTTCTTTATGACTCCTGTTGTCATGAGAGGCTAAACCTTCAACTAAGGTTGAAGATGAAGCCTCACCATTGATTTGTTTGCATATTTTTATGTTTTGTTCGTACAATTCCGATGTTTAGTGTAATGTATGTTCATTTCAACTCAATTATTTGATTAAGTTCTTGTAATTGATTGTTTAGATTAATATTTGTGCCAAATTTGGATATTCAATGTGTTTCATCTGACAGATACATTGCATCTTTCAATTTAAATTGGATATCCATTGTTTTTCGTTAATCAAACGGATACATTGGATGATTTTGATTTAAGTTGGATATGCATTGTGATTTGTATAATGGATGGATTCATAGAATCTTTCAATAGGTTATATTTATAAAAAAGAACATGCATAGGATTTTATTGAAATTCGGATGTATGAATGAACATAATATGCTTTGATTTGGTAAGTGTGAATTCTGAAACCTTAGTATTTATCTTTTAATTAATTTTATGTGGTTTTGTTTTCAATTTCAAAAGTCAAATCAATTTTCAAAACTAGGTTATGATTTAATTAGTTTAGATTAAAATTGTTTTCAAAAACAAAATTCTCTGTGGGATTGACCTCGCACTTGCAAAACTCTTTATTGCAAACGATTCGTGCACTTGCGAATAATTAACATTTACACAACAAGCATCTAGCCCAGTTGAGCGAAACTGCGCACGACAACTTCCTGCGTTAACTCGAGCGCACCTGCGCTCAATCCCACCCAACCTGTGCTTGAGCGCACATCTGCAGACTGCACCAAGACGCATAAATAATTGAACTTCTGCCAAATTTAATTTTGGTCCGTTTTGTGAGTTTTTAGTATTTTGTTTAGTTTTATGCTTTTGTGTTAGTTTTATTTTATTTTTTATAATACTTATTGTTGTTTATTTTATTTCTCTAAAAAAAATAATAATTAATGTTTTATGTGAGATATTTCCATGCTAAAGAGTAAGGGTGAAACATGAATTTTCTGTTTGATGATTTTAATAATTTTTCTGCACAACATACTTCTCCTAGTTGTAGGACACTAGCTCCGACCAACTACCCTCACAATTTTTACCCACATGAACCATGGTCATATTGTTTCAATCTCCCCAACTTCTTGAACTGCACCATCATGAATATCTGCAATTCGATAACCAATCTTCCCATCCTTCATCCTACAATTATCCTCCACAAGAATTATCCTTGGAAGACATGATTAAAGAATGTATCCAAGAGATGAACAAAACCAACGTGCGCAACTCCCAAACCATACAAGAGCTCAAGAATTCCACTATGGAGCTTAAGAATGTCACCAGGGTCGATAGCCAAGCCATTCAAGAGATCAAAGATGACACTATGGCCAACATTCAAGCAATTGCAAGGTTGGAAGGACAAATCGGTCATCTATTTGCTGAATTCAACATAATAGAGGAAGAAGAGCTTCAAAGTCAGCTAATAGCTAGAAGGCATTGCATGATTGATGAGGATGACTCCAGTAATTCTGATCATGAGAATGTCCAAGCCACCACCATACTTGAAATGGAGGAAATTGTGGATAACAATGAGGAGGAAGAGAAAGAGGAGTTGGTTGAGCACCCTGAGCAAGTTGAGCACCCAGAGAACAGTGATTCCCCATCAGATCCTAATCGGTCTAGTGACAAGGAAGTGAGTACTGAAGCTCCTGCCTACATCACTGTACCTAGTGAGACACATCAAGAACCCAAAGCTTCATCTCCTAAATGTCTCAAAGAGCCATCCTATGTCAAGATACTCAAAGACTTATGCACACAAGCGCGCAAATCTAGGAACCACTTTCTTAAGAAGATCCTTCGAAGCAAGCAAGTCAACTACATAAGATGGGAAAACATCCTTCTAGAGTGCTATGAAGTTTTGAAGAAGAAATAGTGGAAGGGATTGGTTGGACACTTGAATGATCGGGAGAAGGGGTGTAAAGTTTTCTTTTCCAGTTTATTTTTTGCACTTCATTCCACAAGTTTTTTCTTTCCCAAAATTTGTTCTTTTTGTTTCTAACAACAATTAATCTTTTGATGTTTGTTTTTATGAGAAAAATATTACTGTTAATTTTGTTACAGGTGTTTTGGTGTTTAAGTTTCAGGGACGCCTTGGCCTCTCTCACACTCAGATGTTTACATATATATATATTCTTTTCACAAACAACAAAAATAAAATAAAACTGAGACAAAGTGTGTGTAAAGTTTCTCCTATACCCCCAAACTTAAATTACACATTGTCCCCAATGTGTCTATAACATGGAATGAATTTACCCAAGATATGAATGAAATTGTCTGGAATAGCATGGCTTATAGCACACTCCTAAACTTGAACTGAAGTACACCTGTCCCTGCAAAATAAAACACTAAACAAATAAAAAGGAAACAAAATAAAACTAAAGACAAAAATAAATTGAAAAACAAATAAAAAAATAACAGGATAAATTATGGGGTGCCTCGCATGAGCGCTAAGTTTAACATCTTCAGCCAGACTGTACAACAGCTTTAGTACTGCAGGATGGAGGTGCACTCAATTGCACTGCCGCATGTAGCTCAAAGTTGTGGACAGAAAACAGAGAAAAATTAAAACCACAAAAATAAAATAACAAAATAACAAAATAATAAAACTAACAGACTTCAAAAAAAAAAAAAAAAACATAAAAAAAAGGCAAAATAAAATAAAACAAAAAACAAAAACAAAAACAAAAACAAAAATTAATAATAATAATAATAATAATGAAAAATAAAAGCAAAAATTGAAATCGGCAGCTTTAGTACTGCTATCTGGTTGTGCGCTCGATCGCAATGCACTTGCACTCGAGCGTACTGTCGCAAAACATAAGCATATAGGGGTCACAGGCAGCAGTTCGCTCGATCGCAGTGAGACTGCGCTCGATTGCACTGCCGCAAATTAAATCAGATTGAGGACAGAAATAGAAACGAAAAACAAAACATAAAAATTAAACAAAAATAAACAGAAACATAAAACAAACAAAATAATAAATAAATAAACAAAACAGAGAAAAGAAAGCAAAATAAAAAATAAAAAATAAATTAAACAAACTAAATTAAACTAAAGGAAAAAAAATTTCTAGACATAATTTAACACAATCCCTGGCAACGGGGCCAAAAACTTAATGTGCTAAATACTACCTAAATTAATAGATAATATTTAGTACGTTTTACTCGCAAGTGCACAAGATCAAACGATAGTATAGCAGGCAAATACGAGATTATTCCCACAAGGCAATATGTTTAGAAGTAATTTCTTATTTAATTAATAGATAAAACTCAATTGTCACGATTGAGTTAAAATAAAGAAATAAAATAAAGGATAAACTAAAACTAAAATGGATTAGGGTTTTGATATCCACCACTAATCAGACTAATTAAGATAACAATATGCCAATGCGCCAATCATACCAGTATATTTAATGTTTGCGAACCTAAGGATATGGGTGTCTACTCCTTAAGCTATTTGATTTCCCTAAGCAACGAATTAAGCATGGGTGTTTATTCTAATTCTTTTCTTTCTTAAAAGATTTAGCATGGGTGTCTACTAAGTTGTTCTTTAAGAAAGCATAAATCTGTAAAAATCGACAAACACATGAGGCCTAGTGCATGGGTGGGTGTCTACTCCCGGTTCCCCATGTTGATTAACCCAAGAACCCGGTGTGGATTTATTTTGTTACTTTTATTAAACCCAAGACTCGATCATCCAAATTGATTTAATTAACTAGTCCATACCGCATGCATATGTTGGCCAGAAAAACACATATGAGGAATTCAACATAACAGGAATTAATCAAATTAAATATACCAAAATATAATTGTAGAAAAGGCACCAATATTGAAATCATAAATAGACATGATTAGGGCTTCAATCTAGCCCTAATTAAAATATAAACTACATAACAAAAATAAAAGGTGGAAGAGAAGAAAAACCCAAACTCCCCTTGATCTAGCCTTCAGTTCCTTTCTAGAGCTTGTACTTCTTTCCCCACACTTATTCCTAGGAGCTAAGAGGTCTATTTATAGGCCTTTAGAAGTCCTTGTTACACTAGTAAACCTAGAAAATTCATAGGGTTTAGTCCTATTACAAGTGGGACTTGGAAAACCTTAATATGGAAGGAAAGGGAGAGTCTGGCCGCCTATGATGTGTCTCCAGCATGGGTGCGCTCGATCGCAACCAGTGTGTGCTCGATTGCACGTCTGCAATCGAGACTCTTATGGTGTGCACATGTGACGTCCCACATCGCCTGGGTATGGAGATGAGGATGTGCTTAAATGTATACTACACCCTTAATGACAACAACGCGTTTTAAAGCCGTGATGGTCATGATCCCATCAGAACTCCGCAGTTAAGCGTGCTTCTGCTGGAGTAGTATCAGGATGGGTGACCACCCTGGGAAGTCTGGTTCGAGGGGAGCCAAAAGCAGACAATATTGTGTGTCATTGGGGTGGGATGTTACATATGGTATCAGAGCCATAGCCCAGCCTGAGATGGGGGGAGCGTGCACAAGCCCATAAAGGTCGCTAGTGGGCGCTCGCTGGGGCGGACGCCAAGAATGGGCTAATCCCATGAGGGTCGCCAGCGAGGACGCTGGGTCCTAAGAGGGGGTGATTGTGACGTCCCACATCGCCTGGGTATGGAGATGAGAATGTGCTTAAATGTATACTACACCCTTAATGACAACAACACGTTTTAAAGCCGTGATGGTCATGATCCCATCAGAACTCCGCAGTTAAGCGTGCTTTCGCTGGAGTAGTACTAGGATGGGTGACCACCCTGGGAAGTCTGGTTCGAGGGGAACCAAAAGCGGACAATATTGTGTGTCATTGGGGTGGGATGTTACAGCACACGATCGCACTTGACTGCACTCGCTGCTTATCTTCTCTGGTAGTGCGCTCGAGCGTAGGTTTCCTACAATCAATCGCACTGCCAAGGACTCCAACTTTTTCCAAATTCTCTCTTTGAGCCCAAATCTTCCAAATTTACTTCCTTCTTTTCCAAAAGCCTACAAAAGCATGGAAAACACATAAAAGAACTAAAATAGCATATACTAACAACACTTAAGGAATTAACACATATAAGTTTAAGGGCTAAAATATGAATATTTTGGCACTTAACAGTACATCCCATGAAAGAAGAATTTATCTTGTTGTTTTCTAGTTAATTTTATGTTTTATATTGCTAAGGGACTAGCAATATGTAAGTTCGAGGGTGTGATAAGCACAGAATGTTGCGCATTCAAGCCCCTTAACTCGCATATGTTAATTCATTGGCGTTGTTATTTGTTTGATTTTGTTTTGTTTTCGTGTTTTCAAGTTTTTAGGGAGAATACATGAAAAACCATTTATTTTGGGCTTAAAGCATACTTTGAGAAGACCTAGCATACGTCTCAGTATTTTGACCATAACTTTCTGCTCGAGTATCAAATTGAGAAATGATTGTGATACAAATCTTTGTGAAAATAAATTTCCTAATTCGGACGTTTCCTATGCCAAAATCGCCCCACAAGATAAGACACAAAACAGCCACATGCGTAGGTGCGCACCATAAGTGGGATCGAGCGCACTCGTGCTGAAAAGTTCGGAAAGTGCCCAAATTCACCTTGGAGAAGGCTTTTAGTCTCTCGCTTGAACTGGGAGACTGACCTACAGTTTTCCTAGGGTTTCTAGGGCTATCCTAATCCCTATAAATAGGCCTCTAAACATTGAAGAACGGCACACTACTACCTAGAGCAAAAATTCAGCAAATAGTTATTGGAGACTTATTATAGTCATGAGCGGCTAAAACCCTTCGTGGGGTATTGATGTAACCCTATCCAAGCACAATGGTTTGATTGTATCTTAATTTATAGATTTTCAGTTTATGCATGTTGGTTGTATAATTATGAGGATTGCTACAATTTGATATTGTTCTTAATGTTTAAATGCAATTGTTCTTAAATTCCAAAATCAATATTGGTGAAATTCTTATCTTGTATTAGAAAGTCTTTTACTTTTATTGAACTCAAATCATTCTTATTTTTTGTGATTATGGGGATGATGGTTATATAACGGTTTTAATTGACATATGATCAAGAGGGTTAGATAGGCCATACCTAGGGAAGACAGATCGTACTACACCCTAGTTTAGTATAATTTAGGTAGACGGTCCGTGCCAACCGAAAACGGGTTATACTATTCCAATGATTGTATGTATCCTATTAAAAATTAGATAATCCACACCTAGGGAAGACGAGTCGTACCGCATCTTAATGGTTAGGTGGACGGTCCATGCCAACCGAAGATGGATTATACTTATTCTTTAGGTATTTTCTTGTTTATTTATAACATGAATAGAATTGATTTTTTGATTAAATATGATTAACCATTAATGTGTGTATAGCGGTGAAGTCAATATCATACTCTTTCTCTCTCTTATATTTAAATTCTCTTTTACTTTTACGCACTTAAGTTACAAAACAAATCAACAAACTGTTTTCTTAAGTTACTTTTAGTCTTGAAGAACTTGATAACAATTTCTTACAGTCCTTGAGGTTCAACACCCTCAATATAGCCCTATCCTATAGGAATTTGTACTTGTTGTGACAAATACTACCTAAATTAATAGATAATATTTGCTACATTTTAATTCACAAGTGCACAAGATCAAAACAGTAGTATAAGGTGCAAGAACGAGATCATTCCCACGAGGATTGGTAAATTTTGATTAAAATTAATTCCGCAATTAAATCAAGAGAAAACATTGATTTTTGATTCAATAAAGATAAAAGGTAGGGCTTTATATCCACCATTATCATACTCAAATAATAACAATATGCATGTGTTCCAATCATGTTGACATTACTTAATGTTTGTCAACCTAAGAGCATTGGTGTATACTTCTTAAGCTATTGATCTCCCTAAGCAACAACTTAGGCATGGGTGTATACTCTAATACTTTTCTTTCTCTCTCAAAGGATTTAGCATGGGTATATACTAAGTTGTTCTTTAAGAAAGCATAAATTCAATGGAAATCGACAAGCACATGAGGTCTAGGGCATGGGTGTATACTCCTAGTTCCCTATGTTGATTACCCCAAGAATCCGCAAAAGATATCTTTTGTTACTCTATTAAGCCCAAGACTCGATCATCCAAATAGACTTAAATAACTAATCCATACCACATGCATATGCTGGCCACACACACATTCATATGAGGAATTCAATAAAGCAGAAAATAATCAAGTTAAACATCACAATATGATTATCATAAAGGCACCAATATTGAAATATTAAAGAGACATGATTAGGGCTTCAATTTAGCCCTACTAAAGTATTTAGTTACACATAAAATTGATGCTAATCATCTTCATAATAAAATAAATAGGAAAAGAATAAACTCGGAAAAATGCTTCTTGAAAAGCCGCAAATTCTTCTCCTAGAGATTGTATGTCTTTTTCTATGTTTACAGGCCTATTTATAGAGGTTAAGGGAAACCTAGAAGCACCTAAAAACCCTAGAAATTGTAAAATAAACTCTAAGACTCTTTGCAAAATCAGGTCAGCCGCCACACTGTAATCTGGCGCACGGGTGCACTCAATCGCACTACTGCGATCAATCTTGGTATTGAGCGCTCGATCGCAGTTCCAGCTTCCCAAATTACACTTTAAGTCCAAACTATCTAGAAATAGCTCCTTTTCTTCCATGACCTACAAAAACACAAAAAGAAAATAAAATAGTTGTGCAGTGCTTAGCTCCCTTAAGCTTTCTAACTGACCCATGTAATGAGTGTTAGGCCAATGACTCTCAAACCAAATAGTTTTAGGGCACTAGATGTAAAACATCTCTAAGGGCTTAATGACTCAAGTCAAAAAGGCTACGAAGCCAAAGTAGCCATACAATCAACCAATCTTGAGTTTCACACATTTTTACGCGAACACTCAATACTTAATAAAGCAAGAGGTTCGGTTACTCAGTGAGGACTCAAAATAATTTATTATTATTATTATTATTATTATTTTTATTTTTTTTTTTTTTCATGCCAAGGTTATTCATTAACAAATCATCCAACAAATCTCAAGATACACATGATTCAGATCAAATTTCATACCTCGCAGACTCTTTGCTAATGTGCTCGTAATAATCAGCTCAAAACAAATGAAGTCTCTCTAACCCAAAAATGAGTCAAAAGATTTAGATAGATTCCTAATGACATGATGGTGTGTTCAAAATGTTAAACAAGCCAAAGAAAATCAAACCACAGCTACAGCTAACTCATGCTTAACAACAACATAGCAATTTTTATTTTTATTTTTATTTTTTTACACAAGATAAACAGACAAAACAAAACAAACAAATAGACACAAATAAACAAACAGAGTGTTGTTCCACACCCCCAAACTTAAATGACATATTGTCCCAATGTGGCAAGAGATACAATACTGTGGGATGAGGAACCAGAGTGTGCAAAGGGCAGGGCGTTCCCCAAACTTGAACACCGCGACACCTTTCAACAACTTACAACAATCTTTTCTCACAGGAACAAACATCAAAAGGTTAACTGTTGTTAAAAACAAAAATAAAATAAAATAAAAATAAAATGATAAGAAATAAAAATAAAATGATAAGAAATAAAATAACAAAAGAAAAGAACTCGGAAATGAAATGCGGAAAATAAAAGAGAAAGAATACCGCACTTTCTCCAATCATTTGGGTGTCCGACCAATCCCTTCCACCCTTTCTTCTTCAAAATTTGATGCCTGTCTGGAAGGATGTTTCGCCATCTTATGTAGCCAACTTGCTTGCTTCGAAAGATTTCCTTAGGGCGCCTACTCCTAGATTTGCGCACTTGTGTGCATGATTCCTTGAAGATCTCGACATAAGATGACTCTTCGAGACATTGAAAAGATGAAGCTTGTGATCCATGTTGTGTCACAAAAGGGACTGTGATGAAGGAATGAGCTTCAGTACTCACTTCCGTATCATTGGACAGATTTGGGAGCACAATTTGCTCCCGGTGCTCAACTTGCTCCTAGTGCTCCTTTTTCTCTTCCTCTACATTGTTGTTTTCAAGAGTGGAATCCCCTAAGGCTTTAGCTTGCTCACGTATCATGTCAAGGTCCAGATCACACTCAAATTGAGCAAAACACTCTTCCAAGGGATTCTCCAGACTCAGCTCATTGGAAGTATTAGCTTGGTCAAGGAACTTGTCAAGATCTAGATCGTATTCAGATTGAGCAAAGCCCTCTTCCAACGGATCACCAAGACTTAGCTCATTAGAAGTATCAGCATGCTCAAGTAGCTTGTCTAGGTCTAGGTCACCTCCAAATTGATCAAAACACTCTCCTGTTAAGTGCCAAAATATTCATATTTTAGCCCTTAACTTACATTTGTTAAATCCTTAGTTTTGTTAGTTTGTGCTATTTTATTTCCTTTTTGTATTTTCTTTGTTTTATAGGTGTTTGTAAGAAAAGAAAGTATTCCTAGAAGTATTGGGCTTAAAGGACAAAATTGGGAAAAAGCTAGAAGATTTGAAGCAAGCAAAAGCATTCGGGTAGTGCGATCGATCGCAGTGGACCTGCGATCGAGCGCACTTCCAGAGAGGTCCAAATGAGCGAGTGCAGCCTTGCGCTCATGCACACACAAGGAGACTCAATCGCAGACTTGCGATCGAGAGCACTCGGGCTGCGATCGATCGCACCCGTGCGCTGGAGAACAGTCAGCTGCGGCCAGCATTCCTTTTCCTTCCATATTAGGGTATCCAAGTCCCACTTGTAATAGGACTAAACCCTATGAATTTTCTAGGTTTACTAGGGGTTCTAGGATTTCTTTAGGCCTATAAATAGACCTCGTAGCTTCTAGGAAAAAGGCGTGGAGAAAGAGGCACAAGCTCTGGAAAGGAACTGAAGGCTAGATCAAGAGGAGTTTGGGTTTTTCTTCTCTTCCACCTTTTATTTTGTTATGTAGTTTATATTTTAATTGGGGCTAGATTGAAGCCCTAATCATATCTTTTTAGGATTTCAATATTGGTGTCTTTGCTACAATTATATTTTGGTGTATTTAACTTGATTAATTCCTGTTTTATTGAATTCCTCATATGTGTTTGCCTGATCAACATATACATGTGGTATGAATTAGTTAATTAAATCAATTTGGATGACCAAGTCCTGGGTTTAATAAAGTAACAAAAGAATCTCATACCGAGTTCTTGGGTTAATCAAAATGGGGAACCGGGAGTATACACCTATGCCCTAGGCCTCATGTGTTTGTCGATTTTCACAGATTTATACTTTCTTAAATAACAACTTAGTATACACTCATGCTAAATCTTTTGAGAAAGAAAAGAATTAAAGTATACACCCTTGCCTAATTCGTTTCTTAGGAAAATCTATAGCTTAAGGAGTATACACCCATGCCCTTAGGTTGACAAACATTAAATATACCGGTATGATTGGCGCATTAGCATATTGTTATCTTAATTATTCTGATTAATGGTGGATATCAAAACCCTAATCCTTTTTAGTTTTAGTTTATCTTTTTATTTTATTTCTTTATTTTAATTCAATCATGACAATTGAATTTTATTTGTTAATTAAATAGGAAATTACTTCTAAACATAATTTATCAATCCTCGTGAGAATGATCTCATATTTGCCTGCTCTATTATCGATTGATCTTGTGCACTTGCAAGTAAAACGTATCAAGTATTTACCTATTAATTTAGGTGTGTATTTGGCACAAGAAGTTTTTGTTGTGCCAAATACCCCGGCAACGGCAAACATTAATTAATCTTGATATGATTGGAACATTGGCATATTGTTATATTAAATGAGTATGATTAGTGGTGGATATCAAAGCCCTACCCTTCCATTTATCTTTATTTCTTTTTCAACATATCAATTTCGTGACAATCTTGATATTTAATTTAGAAAATCAATTATAAGCAAAATCAACAATCCTTGTGGGAATGATCTCGTATTAATTTGTCGCACTATATTATCGTTTAATCTTGTGCACTTGTGAGTTAAAACATACCAAATATTCGCCTATTAATTTAGGAGTATTCGGCACAACAATAGTATGAATTTCCTTATTAATTTATGATTGACCATTGTTATGCGGTTAGTGGTAAAATCAATCCTCTATTCTTTCTCTCATCACTAATATCTTTACTTTTATGTCTTTACTTTTATGCATTTAATTTAGTTATAAACAAAATCAAATCAATCTCATTTACATTAAGTTATATTTTATCTTAAAAAGCTTGATAACAACATCCTACAGTCCTTGAGGTTCAACACCCTCTATCCCTATCCGACAAGGATTCATTCTATTACGAGTGGTTCTTTTTATTATTGATATTTTTGGACACAAAAAGACTGCATTACTTGCTATTATGATTCACGAAGGCACCAATATTGCACTAGAGGTCCTTCGATACTTATGCTTAAGGGAGCTCATGGCAATTTCATAGGGTTCTTGATGACGGTGTACTATAATCAATGCAACACTGCCATGAAGGAATGGTTATACGGAGAAGAATTGTGTTGCTGCATAACCACTTGGTCATGTCCTCTCTCCTTTACGTACCCCTTACTTTCCACATTTCACATGTATTTATTTTAGCTATCTTCTTAAACACTATAATATTTGAAGAGGCATATTCATAAAGTGCACGTAGTGTTTTTCGAGTAAAATGTTTTCCGTTCATTTGGCACATATGAAAAATCACAAATTTTTATTTTATTTTATTTTATTTTTATTTTCATTCAATCATATTAACATATATAAATTAATTTGTACACACAACATATATATATATATATATATATATATATATTTTAAATTAACCTACAAATTTAAGTTCTGACGATGGTCCGGTAAATTACGGCGATTTGACAATAAAAAGCTCAAACTCACGCGAAAAATTATTTACAATTTTTTAAAAAAAAATGAAATCATTTTACGGAACTAAAGAACCTTTTTCGGTCAAACCGCAATATTTTCGGTAGGCTATTATTTTTCATTGCATCAAATATCAATATATATATATATATATATATATATTTTTTCAAAAATTATTTTATGCCAAAATAAAGGAAGTCTTAGATTATATAATTTTGTTTTATTTCGTATACGGGAAAGGTGAGTGTGAGTTGAAAGATGTGTATGTAATGAGATTTTTAAACAAGTGCGATAGATTTGAAATATTGTCTGATTTTGAAAGTTGTAAAAGAATTAAACTAATTACTTAATGGACATAAATTTCCTTCAAACTAGTCTGGAAAAAATATTCTCCAACCTATTTAAAATAGGAGTAATTCTAAATGGCCTACTTGTGTCCTACTAAAAATGATGTGGCTATTAAAATCACTCTTGGATCAAAACTCAATAATGATCAACCAAAAGCTCAATGGTGAATTTAATAGTCACATCATTCTTAGTAGGACACAAGTAAGATACAAGTAGGCTTCCTAGAATTACTCTTAAAATAGTGCAAGTGTTTATAAACATTTAAAACGCACATTAAATTCTTAACGTCATTAATAGCAATTTACTAACTTAAACTAAATTTAATATGCGTTTTAAATGTTTATAGACATTTTACACTATTTTAAATGGGTTAGAAAATATTTTCTGCAAACTGATTTAGAGGAAATTTATGTCCTTAGTGAAATGAGAATTGATCATTTTTACACCATCATGATTATTGATTTTAAGAGAGTCAGTGTACATTAATTATGGTGGCAAACTTTATTATTGACAACAAAGTAGGGTCTTAAATGCACATTAGAGGGTGGCTGTATTAATATATGAAAAATTAGGTTCAAATGAAGCAAGAGCCTCATCAACACAAGTAATACATTAATTTGTCCATTTCTATTTGCAGTACCCAAAGCAAATTAATACCATTGGCCTTCCTAATAAGCATCTGAACTTACTAACCGTTGGATTCAACCCTGCTTTTTCCAAGTTCCCAATCCAATGGCTCTCGTCACCACTAGCGTTACGTAAAAACATTTAAGATTTGAAGGCGCATGTCAAACTGAATACACACAGATTTCCCCTAACAGAAAGTGTCAGTTTCAATTATGCAAAAACAAACAACATTTAAAACTCTCTCTCTCTCTCCATTTCATTCTATTTAGTGTAAAATAATACTGTAAATTTTGTCTTTCAAAATAATATTACTTCTCATTTTACACCGAGAAGAGAGGCGTTACTCATATTATATAGAGAAAGCCTAAAAGTCCTGTTTTTGAAAGAAAATGAATTTGGAAATGACACTCTCTAGCACCTCAATCAAGCAACCCAAACCCAAATCTGAAACCACCGCCCAATCCTCAAGCGTCCCAAAAGCAAAAGACCGCCATTCCAAGGTAAATGGCCGAGACCGCCGTATCCGGTTGCCGCCATTATGTGCTGCCCGTGTGTTCCAGCTTACTCGTGAGCTCGGTTACAAAACCGACGGCGAGACCATAGAATGGCTCTTACGCCAGGCCGAGCCATCCATTGTCGCTGCCACGGGAAATGGTGTCGTTTCCACTACTTCCACCTATCCGCGTTTAGGTATCTCGGACTTTCCTTGCAAGGCTCAGACTCGCGTGCATGAAAATAAGTTAGTGTTTTCAAGGCCTGAGCCAGTGTTGCCGCCTTTTGAATTTGATTTGATTGCAAACTTTGATTTAGAATTTTCTGCCAATGAGATCGCCATGTTGCAATCGGTAACAGAGATTGAGGAGAAAGATCAAAAGTAAGAGTGCTTATTGAAAATTTATTTTACACCTCAATGTACTTCTTAACTTGTAGTTTATCGCTAATTATGTAAAACTTGATTCATCTTTCTTCCTTCCTTTTTTTTGTTGTTTTTTTCTTCTTGGGGGTGGGTTGGGTTGAGAAAGATCAAAAGAAGCTTCATTTCTGGTTGGAAAGAAAAATCGATTCAAATGTTATACAACATATATTTTATTTTTAATTTTTCACAAGATTTCAACAATAACACGTGTGAAGATTTTAGAATAAGTTTCATTCATTTAGTCCTTGTTACATATACGGCGTAATTTTCGGTTCATTAAGGGTTGAGTTGCCACTCGAATCCCCTTAAGGTTTATTAATTTTTGTCAAAATGTATATATCCGCTTACTCTACAATAGACAAAGTTTTCCTCCAAACTGGATTAGATGAACTTCTTTCAATCTAGTCTATAAAATTAACACGTGTCTTTTTTTTTAATAACATGTGATATGCACATGAATTTTTAATATTATTTATTCTAACTTTGTCCTTGCTAGTAAAAAAATATGTGCATCTCACATATTCAAATGACACATGTTAATTTATAGATTGAGTTAGAGGAAGTTTTTCCAACCCAATTTGGAGGAAAACTCTATCCCTCTACAATGTGCATGTGTGATTTCATATAATTTTTGTTATTTATTTGAATGAAAATGGACAAAGTCTTATATTTAAAATCTTTGTAAACTCATGTCTTGAATTAGCCAAATTAAAAAACTACGGTCTAAAAAATAAAATTCAAAAAGACGTAGAAAAGTTGTAGAACATTTCCATCTTTTGGGGTGTTATGATGGTAAAAAATTTAAAAGTTAAATACTTTTTTGCCCCTTATGGTTTAACAACTTTATTTGTTGGTCCCTCAGTTTCATTTTGTACCACATATGGTATCTCGAGAATGGTTAAAAATGGAGATGGTACCTCCATTTAACTTTCGTCCAAAGTTTGACAAAAATCCACGTTAACACCCCTAAAAAAGCAACATGTGTCCATATACTTAAATAAAGGCTAAAGTCCACCTACTCCCTCAAACTACCACTCAATTGATAATGTCCCCTCCAAACCTTCAATTGTGACAATATCTCCCATAAACTACCAAAACATTATCAATGTCCTACAATGCTAGTAAAAAGATAAAAATATCCCTATGTATTTCTCACTAAGATAAAAATACCCCTATAAATTCGAGAAAAAAATAATAATTTTTTTTAAAAAAAATAATAATAAAAAAGAAAAAATTTTAATAAAAAAATAATTTATTTATAAAAAATAAAAAATTAAAAAAAAAAAAACGATTTTTTTTTAAATGAAAATTTTAATTTTTTTCAAATGGAAATTTTTATTTTAAAAAAGTACAATTTTTTTTTAAAAAAAATCTGATTTAAAAAATGAAAAATTTTATTTTTGTAAAAGTAAATTCCATTTCTTTTAAACGGAAGTTTTTATTTTAAAAAAATTATAAAATAAAACGAAAAACGAACATTTTTAATTTTTATAAAACAAAAATCGAATTTTTTTTAATTTTTTTCTTATAAAAATGAATTTTTATTATTATTAAATTTGGCCCCTCCTTAGATTTTTTTTTTTTTTTTTTCTATATAAGTTTTAGTATTTTTTTTTTAAAAAAAAAAAAAATTACTAAGGGTAGTTTCTCATTTGGGGATATTGACGATGTTTTGGTAGTTTGCGGATATTATCAATTAGATGGTAGTTTGAGGGGGATATGTGGACATTGTCAACTGAGGAAAAAAAAAAAAAAAAATGAAAAGAAAAGAAAAAATGGTGGCTCGAGCCTCCCCATTTTGCCCTAAGGGGTGGCCGGCCACCCCCATGGGGTTGGCTGGAGCCACATTTGGCCAGTTCCCCAACTTGTGGCCGAAACCACCCCCAACGCTATTGGGAGTGGAAAAGTTTTCTTCCAAATTAGATTGGAGTAATTTCCTTCAACCGAACCTATAAAAATGACATATGTCCCATGAATATGTGAGATGCACATGCTTTTTTAATAGTTGGGACAAAGTTTAAATAAATTTTATTAAAAACTACATGTTATTAAAAAAAAATTGACGCATGTCACTTTTATAGACTATATTGAAGGAGAGTGGCTCGGCCACCACAATTTGGCTTGGCATTGTTTCGGCCACCTCCAAAAGGCCAATTAAAAAAAGAAATTTTTAGGGTTGGCCTTTGAGGGTGGCCGAACCACCCCAAGCCAAACGGAGGCGGCCATTTTGCAAGTTTGGGGGTTGTTCGGCCACCCCCAAACCGGCTAGAGGTAGCTCCCGCCACCCCTTAGGGCAAAATAGGGGTGGGTGGCTCAAACCACAAATTTTCTCTTTTTTCATTTTTTTATTTTTTATTTTATTTTTAATTAGGTATATGAACACATGTCAATTTTTTAAGGATGATGACATGAATTTCCGTCAATTTTTGGACAGAAGTTAGACGGAGGTACCATCTCTGTTTTTAAGGATTATTATCTATTATCAAAATGAAATCGAAGAGTCAAAAAAATAAAGGTGTTAAACCAAAAAAAAAAAAAAAAACTAAAAGGTACTTGACCCAAAACTAAAAATGTTGTGGTTTTGGGGAATAATCAAACTCGAAAACGGACCCGATCAACCAATCAAGTCGAAAGCCAAGCTATAGCACTCAATTGGGCATTTTGATGGATGGTTATCAGTTGGGTGGGCGAATCCCAATTATTAACATTGTCGGCTCAGCAACAAACATCATCCAGGAATGTGTTGATTATTAAGTAATGCAATCAAGACAAGCCATTGTATTATTTATAAGGGGAGAGGCTTACATACAGTTCTTTTAAACTACCGCAATCTGCGGTAGTTTAAAAGAACGGCTCAGATTTTCCTAAGGGTTAAAGAACCCAAAACTACAGTGATTTTTTTTATAAAAAAAAAAAAATTGACGGCAAGGAAGATGCCGTTAATACTCCCCAGCCAAACGTTATCTCCCTCTTCCCCAAAACTTCTGTGAGTTCTGTCTCTCTGTTCTCTGGTGTGCTATGGGTAGAAAAGCCCAAAATCGACAAAATCTCCAGCCTCTCGGTGCTTGTTGACGAAGATGCCCGTTAACTCGCATCTCTCTCGTCTCCAAAACTTCTCTGAATTCTCTCTCTTTCTGTTCTCTGGTGCTCTATGGGTAGAAAAACCCAAAATCGATGAAATCTTCAGCCTCTCGATGCTTGTCGACGCCGGCAGCCCTTAAACGACGGTGACCTTTCTTATGCTTCCAATCCCGTTGTCGCTATGGGTAGAAAACCCCAATATTGATAGACCTGGGATTTCTTAGGGATTGTGGCGCAACAACTCTACCCAAAAATGGAGTCCTCGCCTCTGCCCAGAAGTCTGCAATGTTGGCCAGTCGTGCAATAAGCCAATAAGGTGCACAGTGAAGAGCGCAATGGGAGATGGGCCACACTGTTTTGGTTGATTTTGGCATGTCTTGCCATTATGAATGATGATGGTGCATTGGAAATTTGGTTTTGTTTGCAGCGCCAGACAGAGCCTTCGTCCTCATTTCATTTAGGACTTCAAACAAACACCCCATGTCCTACTCTTTCCTTCCTACTCTCTTTTCATTTTCAAAATTCAAATTTTCAATCAACTCCCTGTGTGAGTGTGACCCATTAGTTTGAATTTGCAGCTGCCTAGCAGTAGCAAATATCTGTGTGTGATGCATTTTTGGTCAAAATTAGGCTGCTCCGAAAGAGCTCTAATTAGGAAGTCTGCAATGTTGGCCGCGATGCATCCGGTGAGATTGATGTGCATTGCGAATTTTATGTTTTTGGGCCATTTTATGGTTGTTTTTTTTAAAAAAAATTTTTTTGTCATTTTGAGTTGTAAAGAAATTCAATTAATTCCATAAATATGTTAATTGTAATTTGGCACATTCCCTGGATTATGATAAATTTTCTAGAATTGTTGTTGGCATGTATGACTACTTCTGGTTCTTTCAGATATAGTTAGACCAAGTTTGGTTGTAAAGATGAATTTGCCCACACAATTTGTGCACTTCAATTATATTTCAGGTTGCAAACTGAATCCGGAAGCATGAGGAAGCACCTCCTACCGTTGCATATCACTGGTTGGATTACTAAGTGTTAAACAAGAATGACTTTAGTGCATCACTCTTCTTCTTTTTTTCTTTTTCGTTTTTATTTTTTATTTTTTATTATTATTTTTTTTTGTAACAGTGCATCACTTTAAAGTTCACACTAAGAAGGAAAATAACTCTAAACATAAAATGATCATAATTTCTGTCATAGAGAAATAATGTTGTAGTTTTAGAATTGGAACTATTAGCTAGTACTGACCATTCTTGAAATTACACTGACAAAATGAGCTCTAACTTAACAACAGACCATTCTTGAAATTTCAAAAAGAAATAAACCAACCTCAAAAGCTCTACACTGACAAAAAGAGCTATACCTTAACACCAACTAATGGTTAGGGAAAAAAATTCACCAACCTCAAAAACTCTACCCATGTTGCAATCCATTACAAATTACAAAAAGAGCTCTACACCAACAAAAAGAGCGAGCTCTACCTTAACACCAACTAATGGCTAGGAAAAAAAATTCAGCAGAGTCATGTCATGGATGTCCAAACTTGTAAGGAGAGTTGAACTACTCGCAATATCCTGCAATTTTTCAAATGAATTAATAATTACAATAGTTATTAGCACCAACATTATATATGCCTTGAATAAACATTCAAATAAAATCAATTGAAATGAAAGAAAGACATAAGAAAAAAAGGTGAATATCGGTACCTGGTTTGAATGACAATATGACAAAGGATTAGAACTATCCACTCTATGCATCGATGAAGTTGTACACTGACCCTATTTTAGTTACACACTCATTAATAAATGAAACTCATATTAAATAAGTACGTAACATGTATAAATGTGAAACATAATATAAAGTTTATAAATGTGAAACTTAACATAAAGTTGTAAGACTTACATGTATATACTGATTTGCTTGTGGGGGAAGATTGTTGATACTTTTCTTCTTTTTTTTAGCTACTTCAGTACAACTTTTAATTCGACGTCTTCCCTTGCAACCTTGCATCTTTTTTATGCCTTTAGCACTTGTGATTGCCATCTCATCTAATGGATTTTCTTCAGAATTTTCAACTTGGCTAGGATCAAACTTCTTTCTCATTACATCTTCAATCTTTTTGCTTAACTCAGCATAGTTTTCCAATGCTATATTGTATGCTTCTTCACATTCAGCTGCTCGACTGATAAGCTTGACATACATGGGGCACAAAGACCTATATCGATTTGTGACTTCTAAATTAGTGTCTATTATTATTTCATGTCCATTGAAGTCTTGCACGATCTCATTCCTTGCATTTTTGGTCCACCTCTTAAGGATGTACTTCTCTGGAAGTACCTTGATATTCATAACATCAAGAATTTTTAAAGCATGACCACACAAAATTCCACATCTCTCAAACTTTCTACAACTACATGAAACATTGTTTTCTAAAGAATTCCAAATGACTCTACGATCCTGAGGCTTATCATAAAATGACACTATATATTCATGAGATGAGTTTCTTTCCACATGCTCCTTAACATAAGCTCCTTGGAACTCTTCATATTGCTTTTGAAACTTCAAAAATGGTCGAGAAGTATAAATCTTTGCTGCTTCTACCAACATAGGTGATGACATCTTAATTTTTGGTAACTTCTGTCTTAAGTTATACTCCGCCAACAATTCCTTGTAACGCTTATCATTAAGTAATCTTTCAAAATGTGTGAAGAACTTTACAATATCATAATCTGACTGTAAATAATTCTTCAACCCAGAGTTCAAACTTTCACTTAATTGTGTAGAATTTATTCCTGCAGAAAAAGACATCTTGACATATGCTTTAGCCCATTTCTCTTTCACTTCAAATAAACGTTGTAGCCAAGAATTTTCACGTACATTGTACTTATGAAGCATAGCATCCCAAGCAATGAGCAACTCATCTTTATCTTCCCAAACTTTAAAACATGCATGGAGATCACTTTTAAACCCATTCTCATTTCTTAACAAATGACCAATATGTTTCAAAGCATTTTGCATTAAATGCCACGTACACAATCGATGGTAAGTATTAGGCATCACCAATGATATAGCTTTTGCCATTGCAGGATCTTGATCGGTAAAGATTGTATTTGGCTTTTTCCCCGACATTGACTCAAAGAAAGTTTCAAACAACCATCGGAAGGACTCTATAGTTTCATCGTACAAAAGTGCAGCCCCAAATATCACAACCTCTCTATGATGATTAAACCCAACAAACATTGCAAGCGGTCGATACTCCTTATTAGTTCTATATGTCGTATCAAAAGAAACTACATCACCAAATAACTTATAATCAATAATCATTTGCGCATCTGCCCAAAAAATATTTGTTATCTGTTCTTCTGCATCCAATTGTAATGCATAATAAAATGAGAAATTCTCTCGCTTTTTCTTTTCAAAGTATTTAAGTAAACCTCCTAACTCGCCATATTTCAACTCTCGTTGTCGTTTACTGTGAAGGTAATTCTTTTGATCTTGCTTGGTGTAACCAAGAACATCTCTTCCACCGGCTTGCCTACCCATAAGCTCATACGAATCTTTCAATTTTATACCACTATCTTCAGCCAAATCGATTTCCAATGCGTGTACTTGTGAGATCTTCCTTTGTGATGGCATCATGTGAGCACATTGTGAAACATGAAGAGCATGATTATGATTGAGTTCAAAACTATGTATATAATATTTTTCATTATTCTTACCAAGTCGAATTTTCATATGTGCTTGGCAACCTGTCCTTGTTTCAGCTCGCTCATGTGTTTTTTGACCATCTCTCTCCCATTCAACTTTAAATCCTTGTTTACAGCATACAAATTGTCTTGAAGTCACCACACCATCTACCTTTCTTTTATTACACCAATCTTTACGAATACTAAATCCACAATCTCGTCCATACTCATTATAAAAGTCGTATGCCTCTTGTTCTGAACCAAACTCAATGCCTACCTTTGGCATATAATCTGTAACCACATTTTGATCAATGTTCTTGTTCGTCTCTTCCGTGTAACTATTCGAAAAATAAATCACAAACCATAGTCATTATGAGTCTTATAGTCATTGTATGCATATTTTATAGTCATTGTAATCACAAACCATAGTCATTGTGTGTTGCAAAATATCTCAAAAAACAAATCCATTGCGAGTATTATAGTCATAGTATGCATGTTTAAAAAAAAAAAAAAAAAAACCGATAAAAACTAATCTTTCACCCAAATACTGAATCTCTGGTAAAAAAAAAAAAAAAAAAAAAACAAATACAACCCTTCCATAGGAAAAAGTAAATGAATCTTTTGTAGAACGTATATATATGACACAGGAAAAAAAAAAAAAAAAAAAAAAAAAAAAAAAAAAAGAGAATCTTTTGTAAAAAATAAATAATAATAAAATACATCTCATAAAAAAATTCTAAAATGAAGAAAATTATACACAACATGACGACAAATACTAACCTGTCAGGAGAGTGATTGACTACCTCTGTACTTGGAAAGAAAGAGTTCAAGGTCATGGCTTTTGGAGTCTTCAGTAGGGCCGGCGTTGATTAAAAATTTTTTGGGTTTTCTACCTTTAGAGAAGAGAGATAACGTTTGGCTGGGGAGTATTAACGGCATCTTCCTTGCCGTCAATTTTTTTTTTTTTATAAAAAAAATCACTGCAGTTTTGGGTTCTTTAACCCTTAGGAAAATCTGAGCCATTCTTTTAAACTACCGCAGATTGCGGTAGTTTAAAAGAACTGTATGTAAGCCTCTCCCATTTATAAGAATAATGTTAGGAACTATCTTTTTATCCTTCTAAAGCTGATATGACTTTTAAAATCACAATTAAATTGTAGATAAATCATACTTAAATTTTGATCCAATGGTGATTTTGAAAGCAACATCAACTTTAGGAAGATAAAAAGATAGTCTCTAACATTATTCATTTATAAATGCTAAAAATGGTCGTGGGACAGAAGAGATGGGGGTAAAATGGTGAAAAGCTCAACCTGCAATAAATAATTTAGATAATCACACGCAGACAGCATGAACTTTTTTTTTTTTTTTTTTTAATTGAATAAGGGAAAAAAGGCTATAGGGAAGGATCTTTACCACTCTTGATCCAAATGGAAGAAAGAATAGAAGATCCTGTGAGAATGTTTCCAAAAACAAGATTGAAAGCGACCCATTTATCTAAATCATGTGTACAGTAATTGACACATCTAGATACTTTCGACAGCATGAACATTATTAAGCAAAGCCAACCTTGTTGCAGTAAACACCAATTAGTTTCAAGTTCTTAAAAGGGTTTTCTTTCATTTTTAGTCATTCTTAATAAAAATGCCAGCAATATGCCTTTTAAGGTAATTACCAAGATCCAAACCATACATGTGACCTCAAAAAATGGCACATGCAAGCTATGAAAACTTGTGCACAAGTTGGAACAGCGTCGACAAAAAAACAGATTGCAGAATCTATCTAAGCGCAACTGCCCAGGGTAACAAGCTGAAAGGAAGAGTTTTACATCAGACATTAATCGTTTGAGAGAATGCGGTCGGTCCACAATCACATGAAAGGAGATGTACACAACGAGGCCTAAGCATAGCAGTAGTTGTGCCTTTTGGTATCCACTCTGAAAGGAACCCAGCCAAAAATGCTATGAGAGAGCTGTACAAATCTTTAGTATTGGTTAATAAAATATAACAGACGAAAGACGAAGTCTATTATTACCATTCAATCTTGATCCAGTGACTCCAAATGCTTATTTCTAAACATCCCCCTTCTTTTCTTCTTCTTAATCACAGATGCTGGCACGTCTGTATCAAACCACATACATCATATACAAAGCATTACTGAATTTAAGAACATTGCAAAAGAGTAGAAAATGGCTAATCCTGAAAGATGATTTTATCTGAAAACAATCTTGATGGGACTGATAAACCCAATCACTAGTACCAAACAGTCAACAACCCACGAATTAAGCCTGCTATAATCCCATGCATTGGTATATGACACGAAACACGCAACAACTCTATAAAGCTTTAGGGTACAACTTGCAATGGCAACATCAATCTTATTTATTTTACTAACCATCTGGGGCTGCCTAGAAGAAGGTATATTCAACTTGTCCAAACGAATCCAAATATAGGCCCCCACATTGGTATATGAGCTGAATCTGCTAGAGATATAAAAGCCTATATATTCTTCTGTTTATCCTGTACAGTGCTAGAAAGCGGGACAAATCTAAAGATAAACCCAAATCAAAAATCATCATTAGATTGGGTGCACAGAATTATGTGAAGTAAGGCATTCTAGGAGAATTATGAAGAGGGTTTCATACAACTGCAAGCTTCTGATATGAATTTATGCTCTATTTCATTTAGTGAGAGAAAGCGTCAAAACAAACAGTATTTGGTTTTCTTGAGGCTATGGTACATATCTAGATCCTTGTCTTAATTCATGTAAAGGACATACTCAATATTTGAGTTCTGGTGGTCTTTTTTAATATAAATAAAAACATGTTTTTCAAAATTTTATTAGGAGGACATTTAGATTAAATACTACTTAAACCTAAGTAATAGCAGACCATTGAAAATATTGACAGTTTGTGTGATAAGCTAGGGTGTTAAACCAGTCCTCCCCATGGCGGATGCAAGTTTTCAATAACTCTGCCTTCAAGGTATTAGATTAATCTTCAACCTTTATCTTTTTATTTTCCTCTCTCTTTATTTCCTTTTGTTTTTCATAATTCTTTTCAATATTGTTTCATTTATTTACTTCCAACAAAAGAGTTGGCTGTCATCTCCCTTGGCAGCCAATTCACAGCTAACCTAACCAAAAAGTTCTTTCTTTCATTCTAATTAAATCTATGGATGCCCAGAAATAAATAAATTAAATCTATGGACATTTCAGGATTTGGGTTATCAGGTGTTTAAAGTTTTCCTCAAAAACCAATAGGGCACTGTAATCATTTCCGTGGTTTGGCCCTCTAAAATCACGTTCAACATATATGACCCTAATGCAACATTGAAAAAGTTGTAGTTTCCCAACAAAACCCAACTGCTTGTTCAGAGCATAGACCAACAGGACCTGATAGTTGGGATTAATCTCGTTACTTAAGTAGCATATACCAACTTGCATCCAGTAGAACAATTTCAATATTTCCAGTTTATTCATAAATAATGTCTAGGAAATGGAAAATATAAAACTAATAGATGTGGATGTTTACCTCCTTCAGGGTATATTGAGTTGTAGTGCACCTCTGCCCAAAAGCTCAAATAAATTACTGCAAAAAAAGTTCATCCTCATTTCATTGCACATTATAAAGAACCAAGGTTAAGAAAGAAAGAGACACACTTCTTTTCTTTTCTTTCCGGCATTTGGCAATACTAAATTGAAACTAATATATAAAAAATGGAGAAAAGAAAAACACAAGAAAATGGCTCAGACGAATTGGTTGCCATTGAACTTAAACTCAAGAATTGATAAATTTGGGAGAAAGTACAAGGCACGTCAATCAAACCAAGAACTGGTTTGTGGAATTGGATATGATTTTCTGTTTTATCTACCATTATACAGACTGGAAGTTAAGTTTTTATGAGTTAAGAAGCCTCTCCAGAAATGACTTCCATTTTGATAAATGGAGCATAAACACATCCAAGTCCTTTACAATTTGCATTCTTTTAGCGAATATATAAGTTAAAAGTAGATATCTTTCTTTTATCTACCAAAATGGCTGCATATAATAAAAATACATGAATGAAGAATACAAGTTCACAAGTAAAAGGCATAGGTCATTAAGTACATATATCCCATTAGGGTGAATATGAACCACAAATATGGATGAGGTAAGGCAAATCACAAACGCAAAGCTAGTGTTTCAATCTAGGGGTGAAAAACTTTGTTTTACCTTGATACCAAAGCCTACCCATGGACTCCAGGGCAATTGCAGCCCTCACTATAATAATACAAACCAATGCTCATTTTGGTGAATCGCATGAAAACAAACTCCTCTCTCTCTCAAGAAAGAGAGCAAAAAGAAACAACGGGTGCCCGTGCCTCACAGCCTCCTAAAGAAGCCAACCTCTTCCTTCTTGTAAGCTCTGATTCTCAACATTCTTTTCTTTCTCTTTTTCTTTTTGGAGAAAATAAATAATATAAAAATGAGAAAATATTTAATACATCTCTTCTACATTTTTGATTGCTAAGAAATTATAAGAAAAAATATTAAATTCTCTCTCTCTCTGAATTTCTAAAGGTATGCCTTGCATTTTTGTGAAAATATTTAAATAATATCACTCTTGGAATATTGGAATTTATGATCATCAACTAGATGGTTATATGAAATTTATAAATATTACATAGTTAATAGACTATATGACCCTAACTAGTACAACTTTGAATTTTTTAGAATTTACAATTTTCATAATGATTCATGAGTCATGTTCTTTGCTTCTTATTTTGAAAACATAGGTTGAAGCATGGCAAGACAACAACTATGAAGTCATTTTTCAAACCAAAAAAAAAAAAAAAAAATTATCTTGAAAACTTTGTACAATTGAACTGTAAAGTTGACTAGATAAATGTGTGTGTGCTAGAGTTAAATTATAATTTTTGGACATGGATAGTAGTATAAAACATATGCTTTTGTGTAAAAAATTGAAAATTTAGTCATAAATCAATGGTTAGAAAACACTTTTCCTTTTCAGATTTTTGTTTTAAAGTTATATCTATCCAGCTTCCATAATACATTTCAAAAGCATTTTTCCTCTTGCTTTTTTTTTTTTTTTTTTTTTTTGTGTGGTTGGGGGTGGGGTGGGGGGTCACCATAGGAACATTATAGGCACTGACATGCATACAGCTATAATACCATAAACAATTTACATATTTTTGTACTTCAAATACATCACCACTAGATGAAGCACCTTGGGGAGAAAAATTTGTTGTAAAAGATATTAAAAAGTAGCATTAGATATATAAATTAGTTGCAGCGCATATTATCGTTAAAACAATGCACCAATATAGATTTATTCCTAGTTTCTATCACTTGCAGTTGGAAGTTGATAACTCTTTGAAAAGTACCTCGCTTTGACCTCTCAACATTAGGAAGAATTTCAATGTAGCAGGTGTCCTTGAAAGATGTTATCACAAATATTTTGACACCATACTGCAAGTAGATCACTGAGTGCATTAAACAGAAGAAATATACACTCAAAAGTGAGCACTAGGCCCATAATAGAAATTCTTGTATGTCCAAAAGCAATATAAGCCCATTAGATACTTGATGCATTCAACATTTGATGGAATTAATTATAGAGAGTGTATGATTTCACCTAATCAAGCAAAACATGTGGAATTTGTATGGAATGGACAGATAGTATTTCACATATACAGCAAGCCCGACAAGGCAAATCAACTTCCAAAACAAACCCAAGTGCAAGGTTATAAGATCAAGTCTGATAAGAGGCTTCTATCACCCACCAGAGGTGATTTCCTCATATGCGCTTTGGGTGCAGCATCCTGAACAAGAATACATTTAGTTTTAACAGCTGACCAGAAAAGGGATTGAACTACTCCAACCCCCTCTTCCCCACCCCAACCTGACCACCAAAGATGTTTAAAAAAATGTGGAGTTTAAGATCGATGGCTTAGACAAAATGATCGAGAGCAGGGTTTGAGATCAATGCCTCATAATTAGGTTATAATGCTCCTTCAAAAACTCACCTATAAATAGCCGTCATAAATGCAGAAGCAATGCACAATAAAAATGGCGACCATTGATCTAAAGCCATTTGAGACCCAATTTTAACACTTTGCAATATTGATTTCCAATAAAGTTGACAGAACAAAAGTAAAACAATGCAAGCTAAATCAATTGTAATATTTATACAGGAAAACAAAGACGAAAAGGAAGAAAAAGTGTCAGTAAAGCATACCAAATCTGCAGCAGCCTGTAAAGTGACATGATCACCCCATTCACCACTCCTATTTTCATCCAAATGATAGCGAATGCAATGTCAAAATATACCCCAAAATTAACTTATTAGGTCAACTAAAAGAAGTAGAAAAGTACTTGGACATCTTCTCCAAATAGTCACCATAAGCCATGGGAACATATCCCTCATATATATCCGGGTGAGAGTTTAGCTGATCATTCAAAATATTGCAATGAAATACACATCACAACAATAACTGCACCTAATAAACTCTAACTCATGGTTCAAAACAAATATTCGGACCATAATGCAGGAAAAGATGGCTAACCTGATTTATAACTTGCTCTCTCACAAAGTTGTGGTGCTCAGGAGTTCGATAAAATTGATCTGATATAGCACGAAACTGGGAATATAATGGAACTAATGAGGCACGTGAAGTTATCAAGTAGAATAGAGAGTTCAGCTTTCACTACAATAGGCTTAAAATGAACCACAGATTTGGCCTATGTAAAATCAAGAGTACTGTATTTTGGTAGACATGCATTGTTCTGAAATATTACTGGTTAAATTTAATTAATAAACCACCAATGGGGCTGATGATCCTAGAAGTGAATCGTAAACATAATCTAAGTTAATCAACCACCTTAAGGACATAGTTAGGTGGATAAAAATGACAGCAAAGTAGAAACTATAACCAGTCCTCATTTAAAGCCATGGGAACAAAACCATATAACATTTCATACAGATATGAACTGCGGTTCATATGAAAGCAATAAGAAAATTTTCAAATTCCTTGCTTTTGCCAAATTAGGACCCTTATTAGTCATAGTTTCCTACAAATTAGTCATTCCTGTCAATTTTTTGACAAAACTTCAGCCAGATGTCATGTTTCCCATGTAAGACCAATAGCATAAGGCCACGTGTGTAATGCGTAACATGTCAGATTTAAAAACAAATTTCAAAAACAATATCATTTATATCCCAAAAAAAAAAAAAAAAAAATAGAGAGAAGAAAGAAAAATGAATAGAGAGGGTGGGAGTGAACGCCGCCGCCCCCCCCCCCGGGGGCCGCAACTCCACAAAGGGAGGGTCTCCGAGCGTGGATCTCCACCCCCAACTGCCTCCCTTTGAGAGAGTGAAGGGGTCCACCCCCTCTAAACTCAAGGAATTTTCAGTGAATTCCCATTTTTATATCATGAAACCTTCCCGAGAAACCTTTGATTTCCTCTGTAACCACAAAGTCCAACAGCTTATATCATTCAGGATTTTACACTCATACGAACAAGAATAGTATAAAGGAAAAATCACTTCTTTTATAAGACTTAAAAGATAAATGCAATTAGTTTTTAGAATGCTTATTTGTAAAGTTATTGATGCTGATGAAAAAAAAAATCATCAATTTGTAATAAGAAATGTAAAAATACCAATAATCAGACCAATGATGAGAATGAGAGCAAAACAGAACTCAGAACATTAGCTTACATTTATCAAAAGCCCAATTGAAAGAATTAAGAATTCTTAATATTCTTGTATAAAAATTCAAAAATACTTGCAGAAAAAAATATATATATATAGAAGTTGAGAAATATAACTAACCATGTTACTTTCATAAGGCAATGTAAACAAAGGCTTCACTAATATCAGACATACATCACAACAACTTACAATCTACAGCATGCATACTATGAGCAGAACAAGCTAACCTGACAGTTACCATCTCCTTGAACTTTATGCTCAAATAAATCATACAACTGCAATCTACAAAGAAGAGAAGGGGGAAAATATTTCCAGCATCAAGTATTATAAATTAGTTTTGCATAGAAAATCCCATCTACAAAGCTAGACACAAGAAGCTTCTAAAAGTTCAGAAGAAAAAAAAAACAAAAAAAAAAAAAAAAGGAGGAAGAGAGAGACACAGAGAGGAGGGAAAATAAGAAGCAAGCATCCATATAACAAAGGCACAATACCTGTCAAGTAGCCTTTGATGATCTAATGTTGCTTCATCAACTGAAGGTATTTCCCCATTGATTCTTGGTACATGCTGCAACAAACATAAGACTTGGTATAAACTATAAACAGCCTGTTGAGTATGTCAATATCAATTGTCTATCTACGGGACCCAAAAAAACAAGAAGTTAAGTCACTATCAAGTAGTCAATGACTCCCCTGCGATTAAGAAAAAGAATAAAAAGTCTAAACACTTTCGAAAAGACGGAAGTTGATACATGCAATTCATCCAAGGAAAGGTCTAAACTTTTTTTTTGCTCCACTTAGGTAAATACAATTCACACAACCAAAAGGAATTAAATCTGTGACTCCTCTACAACCCTTATTTATGGGGAATGGAGATGCCATTTAATCTAAATAAATAAATATAACCTACGAGTCAACTGTCAACATTCTACAATATGGTCATTAAACTTAACAGATACACTACAACAGTGTAATACTATCCAGAGTCCTAAGTGAAATCAACACAATAAAACACCCACAACTGGTCAAACCTTAGTAGCTAAACTAAAATCTACATATGACGCCAAAAGACTCTTTACATAACATGAGGCACTAAATACATAATTCAAAATATCAGCAGTAGCATATGTTGAAAGGCTGATGAAGTCCTCAAATATTCTCAGGAGAAAAGGGCAAAATTAATACAATGCTTAGAACATTTTTGACGCTATACTTACAGGAACAGGAACCATCTGATTCAACCTTTTTCCCACTTCTCCATCAAGAGCATACTCATCTGTCAACTCTAATGAATATGAACACTCATCCCCACAGTAGGACTTTTGGTCAGGGCTTGAACATGAAGTAGAAGGTCCCGTATCATCAGCCTCTTCCTGGCCACACTCCTGCCCTAAAATTTATGACCAATATAAACACAAAACGCAACAGCGAGGCACACAACCTACTAAACTACGAAGGTACTTAGTTTAAAATTATTGAACTTAGCAATACCAGAGCCATAGTTTCCCATAGATTGACCAAGGCAACCTTGTGAGAAAGCAGATAGTTGCAAATGCTCCAATTCTTCATCTGAAGATCCCGGTGCTTCTGCAAGAGCAAGTTGCGATAGTTCTTCTTGAAGAGCTTGAGCAATAAGCTCATCATTTTCTACGTTGCTACATTCTGTATCATAATTATCTTCCTCTAAATACTGTCCATGATAATAATCCACGTCATCCGGCATAATTGTGCCATAATATCCACAACTAGAATATGGATCATTGTCAAATAGCTGAAGACCCCACCGAACAATGTCAGAATCTTGTTCATATGAAATCATTTGCACTACATACAAATTCTTAGCTCAGAATGTGTTTACTCCAGCCAAAAAGATCTAATCCCAGGAAAAATCTTGGTAATTAGAGCTTAAGAAAGCAATTTTACTTATTCAAAAGCAATGGTTAATCCGTCATAAGTTGCACCATCGACATCTTTGCTCTCTAAAACAAAATTATTTACGAACAGATTGTAAGATCCATATGCAATTCTCTTCTTTTTGGCGTCTCAGGAAAGACAAGATGATTTTTTATCTGCAGGAAGTAATCACACACACATTCAAAAATACTAATAAATTCAATCTTAAATCCAAAATGAAAGTATCTGTCAAACAGGAATGTCCATGAAGAAAATTGTATGAAAAATGAACTATATAATCTGTTTGCTCAAAGCAAGAGGTTCTAGGAAACCTTTATGATTGTGAAAAAGATGAGTACATCATATAGAGACCTGATCCTAAGCATTCCAAGATTTCATCAGGTGAAAAGTATTCAGCAAAATTACACAAGTTGATCGATTATAATCCATATATGCGCAATCGGGCATGCATGGTTATGTGCTTGCTTATACACATAAACCAAAAAAAAATTCACAATAGTTGGATTCATTGCAGCTAATGGATAATAATTTTAGATGAACTTTTGCAAATAATAAACATCATTAAGATGAAAAACACAGCCATATTACCTATCTATACGCACAAGTTCTACCGTATTAAAAAACATTAAGACACTATTAAGAAACGAAAAGCATTAGGAACCTTTTTTTTCAAGAGCAATAAAAAAAAATATATTAAAAAAATAAAAAATAAAAATAAACCGATAGGAACTTAAAACAGAAATATCATATACAGATCCGTGGGTTGAATGAACCACTAAAAGCAAATTACTGGTTCAGAAATTGAAATGGAGCTCTCGCATTTCTATCCCGACATGCCCTTATAAAAATTAAAATAAAAATAAAAGTACAAGCATAAACGACCTCCATTGCAAACGAAAATTGAAATGAAACAGAAACGAACAATTTTCAAAAAAAAAAATGCTTAAATAATTTCTCGCTTTTATTTCTTGTGAATGAGAAATGAAATCAATGCCAAACAGTGCCAGTTGAAAGTAACTTCTAACTAATCCTGAATAACCAAGAATCCAAAAAATCGAAAGAATAAAAAGATGAATTCCTTTTGCTTTTCCTTCCTACATTTTCTTGGGAAGCAAACAGAGCATTGCATTTCAGCAAACAAATCTTATTTCTTGTGAATGAGAAACGAAATCAATGCCAAACAGTGTCAGTTGAAAGTAACTTCCAACTAATCCTAATTAACCAAGAATCCAGAAAATCGAAAAAATAAAAAGATGAATTCCTTTTGCTTTTCCTTCCTACATTTTCTTGGGAAGCAAACAGAGCACTGCATTTCAGCAAACAAATCTTATTTCTTGTGAATGAGAAACGAAATCAATGCCAAACAGTGTCAGTTGAAAGTAACTTCCAATTAATCCTGAATAACCAAGAATCCAGAAAATCAAAAAAATAAAAAGATGAATTCCTTTCGCTTTTCCTCCCTACATTTTCTCGGGAAGCAAACAGAGCATTGCATTTCAGCAAACAAATCTTATTTCTTGTGAATGAGAAACGAAATCAATGCCAAACAGTGTCAGTTGAAAGAAACTTCCAATTAATCCTGAATAACCAAGAATCCAGAAAATCGAAAAAATAAAAAGATGAATTCCTTTCGCTTTTCGTTCCTACATTTTCTCGGGAAGCAAACAGAGCATTACATTTCAGCAAACAAATCTTATTTCTTGTGAATGAGAAACGAAATCAATCCCAAACAGTGTCAGTTGAAAGTAAGTTCCAACTCATCCTAAATAGCCAAGAATCCAGAAAATCGAAAAAATATAAAAGATACATTACTTTTACTATTCCTTCCTACATTTTCTCGGGAAGCAGACAGAGCAATACATTTCAGCAAACAAATCTTCAGCTCGACATGACATCGCAGTTAGAAAAAAAAAAAAAACCAAAAAAAAAAAAAAAAAGAAAAAGAAAAAGCTCATACCAATCGAATCTTAATAAATGAATAAAGCGATTCACCTTCGATCCGAATGGAATAACATCCGGAGCATGTTTCTGTCGATGATCGAGACAGAACGACAAAAGCTCCGAATTTCGATGAAATAATGATATAATTAGTTTTCTTTTTATAATAAATAAATTCAAGAATTTTGGTTTATCTGTATTTGGGAAAGCGGGTTCGAGACGCCACAGAATAATCACTAATGAGAACAAGGCGAGCAGCGACTAGTGAGTGAGTGAAACGGGCCAAAACCGGAAACTGACGAACGTCACGAGGTTTGGGTCAGTGTTTCAGAGGCTATAACTTGGGGGCCGAATCTTGAATGACACTGACGTTGACTCATTCACAAAAACACTAAACTCTTTTTTTTTATTATTTAAATTTAAATTACTATTACTCCAGCTCATTCATTGTAGTTATTTGTAAGTTACGATGAGCACTAGCTACAGATATGTCATTTTCTATCTGTCATTCTCTTTCTTACTCACATCAAAAAAGTTTTAAAAAATTATAAAAACTTACTCATACCAAATTTATTATATTTAACTGACCTTCAAATGTTTTTATAATATTTTTTAATGTATAAGAAATCAAAAATTGTTACCTATATATTATTTTAATATAAACATTTTTCTTTTCTCTCTTTATTCATTTTTTTTTCTTTAATTGAGAATTGTGTTGAGATTTGGTAAGAAAAAAAAAAAGGGTAAGTAGGGAATTGTAGGGATGTCAACCCGGTCCGGTTTCCCGGTTTTTGGCCAAAATCGGAACCGGAACCGGAGTATCCCGATTCTCGGTTTTGGGAAACCGGAACCGGAACCTGGGTCCCGGTTCCCGGCCGGTTCAGGTTTTACCCGGTCCGGTAACCGGTTTTTGAAAAAAATTAATGTTTGGGGCTTATTTTAGGTATTGGGCCTAAAATAAGCCAATTATTTTTTTTCATAAGTTAGCTCATTTAAGAAAAAGATATTAATCTTTTTGTCTAAATTAAAGAGGTTTTATTGTGATTGTTCCAAATAATTAAAAAATAAACATAAAAAAGCCCAAAAATCCTAAAAAATCTTAAAAAAATCAATGTTTTTGCCCATATGAGCCTTAGAAATAAAAATTCAAATTTTTTAAAATACCCTAAAAATCATTTTAAAACCTTCAAAACCGGAAAAGTGAGAAACCTAATTGCCTAAGGTTCTAAACGCTGCGTAAAAGACTAAAAGAATTAAAATATATATATATATATATATATAATATAATATAATAATATATAAATATTATTTAATAAAATAAGACCCGGTTCCGATTTTCCCGGTTTTTACTAGGTGCCAAAAACCGGGACCGGAATCGGGGTCCTGGTTTTTTTTTTTTTTTGGCAACCAGAACCGGAACTGGTCCCCGGTTTCCCGGTTTTCGGTTTCCCGGTTTTCCGGTCCCGGTTCCGATTTTCCCGGTTTTTACTAGGTGCCAAAAACCGGGACCGGAATCGGGGTCCTGGTTTTTTTTTTTTTTTGGCAACCAGAACCGGAACTGGTCCCCGGTTTCCCGGTTTTCGGTTTCCCGGTTTTCCGGTCCCGGTTCCGGTTTCCCGGTTATTTTTGACACCCCTAGGGAATTGTGTTGAGATCTGAGAGGAGGAGATTTTCTCCCCCTCCTCTCCCCTTCCCCTTTCCCTTCTACTCCCCGCTCCTACCCTCTTCCTCCCCCTTTTTTTTTAGGTGTTCTCTGACTAGATTAGCAATTTTGACTTCTCCGCTATGCAACTGTCCATCTTTTACCGTGTTGTGCCTTTTATTTCCTCCTTGGCCGTTGTTGCTCCTTGCTGATTGTTTATTTGTATGTGTGTGTGTGTGTTTTTTTTTTTTTTTGAATAAGAAAATTCATCTCTCTAGATATGTCTTCATGAACAATAATTAATAATTAGGTGTGAGCGATTATTTTTCATGGCCTAGATATTTTCGTGTAAGGGGTTATCTCTCACAACCGATTTAAATAAATTTTGTGAGAAAATTTGACTACCCATATCTTAGATTTAGTCTGCTCAAAGCATATATGCTCTTTAACTGTATTGGTACAATGTAAATATAATTTTGCAAAGCTTTACGTTTTGCGATGTAAGAATTTTTTGCTCTGCTCTATATGAACTTTAGGCTCATTATTTTTAAAATCCTTACATTTCCGTTAAAAATATAAATAAAAAAATAACAAAAAAATAACAAAATCGTTGATTCCGAGGCGCTGTGTCATTATTTTTAATAAATGTAGTTAATTAAATGTAAAAATATTCTGATTTTTATGTGATCAATGTAGAATGTCATTTGCCTAAACAATTTGTCCAAAAATATTACTTCGCAGCATTTGCCTACGAAGGAGACATTAATTAAGGGCGAAAGCTCCGGTTTTAGTGAAACAACCTCCGGTTTTGGCGCCTTCTCCAGTGAGCCTATAGATAGGGGGCCTATATAAGAGAGATCAACGGTTTGGAAAGGAGGAGGTACTAGATTGACGACCAAAAGTATGGTTCAAAATGACAACAAAAAGTAATCCAATTATTATACTTTCGAAAGCCATGTGAAACAACTGTACATAAAAAATTCCAAAACCCATGCAGGGAATCTGCATTATATCGTACGAATAAAGTTACGTATAGAAACAAACAAAAATGTATAAATTTTTGAGAATTGAAAATATTGGAAAGCCCATTAAATTTTGGACCCAATAATTAAGAATAGGCCATGAAGATATTAATAAGCAAAGTCTATTAATTGATAAGAAATATTCTGATTAAAATAATATTGAAATGAAGAAGTTCAATTTTAGCTCAAACTCTTATGAATCCTACCTTATCTCTACAAAATAATCTTTTAGGTTTATCTCTACATAATAATTGTTGATGATTTATTTAAATATGATAGTTGATGAGATCTATTTCAACTCTTGACTCTCAAATCAACTCAAACAAAGAGAACTAATACAAGCCTATAAATAGGCCCTTACACAAGGTACAAAAACATCTTAAATAATCAACTATCTTCTCATACCCTATAAATATTCTCTCTTAGAGTAATGATTTGGAGTAGAAATTTTCGGCAGCCTAAGTCTTTTTTTTTTTTTTAAATAACGTCAAATATTTTGCTTTTTTTTTTATTTTTTATTTTTAAATTGAAGAATATAAATATTAAAAGAAAATTTAAATTTAAGGTATTAGCACCAAATTTAAGATGATCTGGATAATACAATTTTTAAAAAGTTAACCATTCACCCTTAAATTTTAATTTTAAATTAAAAAAATTTTAAAATATTAAAAATTTAATATTAACTCATAAAAATTGAAGTAAAAGAAACTGACAGAATTTGTTTTATTATTTTTTTTAATATATGTCCTATACAGCTGCATAGCAAGACTTAGTGATTTGAATTGCACACGATTTGAAAACCCAAAGAAACCGCACTCCCCATGAAAGAAAACTGTTCTGTTTGGCATCCTTGTGAGAACGATTCTCATAAAAAAAAAAAAAAAAAAAAAAAAAAAAAAATTCATAAGAGTCAGTACGCCTTCCGGCGAAAACCAACCGGAAGGAGGTGGCTTCCTTTGCCAAAATTCTGTCACCGATCTGCCTTGTCCATAGCATATCTGCATAGATCTGCCTCCCACCTCTCAGATCCACGCTTCAATTGAGACAAACGGATTCTGAGAAAAGAGCCAAGCACGCAGCGCCACGTCACTGACTCCCGCTCCTGTGGCCACAGATTCCCCCAAGCTGGCTTCACTCCTTCACGACTGGACTGCCGGAGCTGCTAGACGTGTCCACAGTTTGAGATCTGCTGAGCCAACCGCCGATTCCTGGACCCCAGACCCGCAGCGCTGCTGTTCGCCGGGCCTCCGCCGATCGCCGATCTCCGGACTGCATCGTCATCGATCTCCAGACCCGTAGATCGCCGGACCTCCAAACCAGACCGCAACACCTCCGATCCCAGGGACCCAGAGCTGTCACCGCCGTCGCTGACCACAGATCCTGGTAGCTCTCCGTTCGGCAACCCACTGCTGCCGGAGACCCACAGCACCGTTGATCCTCCAAGCCGGAGCTGCTTCACGACCGGACAGCCGCAGATCACCGGATCTCCAAACCCGCGGCACTACCGTTTGCCGCAGATTCGCACTCCACAGCCGTTCGCCGCGGATTCGCACCACTGCCGTTTGCAGACCCGCACCATTGCCGTTCGCAGATCGGCATCCTGCCGCACCTACGCCTCAGGATCACTGCTGCGCGTAAATGGACCTGTGAAAAAGAAAAGGAAGAAGAAGAAAAGCGAAGAAAAAAACAAAAAATGAGGTTCTGACGCCCAAGAGAAAACAAAAAACAAAAGGTTCTTAAGCCATATGAAAAAAAAAAAAAAAGTGTCAACCCGGTTCGGTTTTTGGCCAAAACCGAAACCAGAACCTCAATTTTGAGAAACCAAAACCGGAACCGAGACAACCGGGGTACCGGTTACCGGCCGGTTCCAGTTTTATCCGGTCCGGTAACCGATTTTTTTTTAAAATTGGTTTTTGGGCTTATTTTAGGTATTGGGCCTAAAATAAGCCAATTTTTTTTTTAATAAGTTGACCCATTTTTTAAAAAATCTATTAGTTTCTTTGTCTAAATTAAAGGGGCTTTGTTGTGATTGTTCCAAATAATTATAAAATAAACCTAAAAAAGTCCAAAAATCCTAAAAAATTAATGTTTTTGCCTATTTGGCCTTAGAAATAAAAATTTAATTTTTTAAAATACCCTAAACCTAAACCTAAGTGTAAAAATATATATATATATATATATATTATTAAATAAAATGAAAACCTGGTTCCGGTATTCCCGGTAAAAATCGGGTACCAAAAACCGGTACTGGAACCGGGGTACCCGGTTTTTGAATTTTTCAAACCGGAACCGGAATCGGGACCCTGGTTTCCTAGTTTCCGATTTCCCGATTTCCCGGTTTTCCAGTTCCAGTTCCGGTTTCTTGGTAATTTTTGACACCCCTAAAAAAAAGTCTTGCTTGGCTATGGACTTGGAAGAAATCCTTATTCCAGTACAGGGTTTGCTTATTCCGGTGTTAGGATTCCTTATCCTAGATTTGGTATTAAAAAGGTTGGGCTGTTTGGTAATAGGGATAGGTTGACCCTTATTTCAACTTATTGCATTCTGGGGATATCCTATCCTGGATAAAAAGGGAGAAGAAAGAAAAAATTTTCATCATTGTGGCCTCAACGTGATTGGGAAGCGTGGCAATCCAACAACCATAAACAAAACTAGCCAACCAGGTTGGTTTGTTGGTCCAACCTAGTCCAAAACCGGTCAACCGTACCCGCCAGGCTAACCCGATTATCCATCCACCATCAAATCCTGTTATCCGCATCAACCCTGTTGATCTCTTAGTTCAGCAGGGACCGATCCAGCACAACATACCTCCCCGTCAACTAGAAATGAGAGATCCTAAATGCTTTGCGGAGATGGCAGCGCAAATCAAAGCCTTGACTCAGTAGAACGCAAAACTCCTTTTACAGGTATTCGAGTAGTCTCATCGTGAGGAAACCTGTGGTAAGCGGGACGAAAAAGAGCACAACAGTCGGGTTGACACTCATAACCCACCCGGAGGAGGACATCAAGAAGGCAACTTCGAGCAGCATGTAAACCCGAAAGAGGAAAACTGGGTGAATGATAGCAGAATCGGTGGTACCCAAGATAGAGATGACGAACTCAACAGGAGGATGGCAAAGTTTGACAAGAGGTTCACCAACCAGGAGATGGAGCGGAAGAATAAAGGGAAGGACACCTTCGTGGAGAAAATGTTGCAGGGAACCAGTTCACCTTTTTCCCCACGTGTGGAGGAATACCGGTTGCTCGAAAAATTCAAGGCCCCTCCTATGATGAGTTACACGGGCGTCGGAGATCCGGTTGAGCACTTGGAAGATTTTCGGTCACATGTGCGCCTCCTTGGCATCCCAAACGAGGTGGCTTGCCGGGCCTTCCCCTTCACTTTGTCAGGAAGCTGCCCCCGGGCTTAGTCGACAAATTTGAAGATCTAGGCCGGGTATTCTTAACTCAATTGACCCGGAAGAAACCACCATCCTATCTACTGACTTTGAAGTAGCGCAGTGATCAAACCTTGAAGCAATTCATAACTTGGTTCAACCTGGAGAAGACAAAATTTAAAGAACCTTCGGATGACTTGATATATTTAGCGATTTATCACGGGCTCTTAACCAAAGAGCTGGTGATGACGAAGATGGCGCGGAAACCACCGAGCAATCTCTAGGAATTGATGAGCAAGGTAGAAAAGTTCATCAATGAGGCCAATGTTCTGAAGGCGATAGACAGCACTAGACAGCTGGAACAAAAGGAAGAAAAAATGGAAGAAAAGAGGAAGAAGGAGTCCCGGAGGATTCTGGAAGAACAAAACCCGCCAAAGAGGAAATTCAAAGACTATGTCTTCACACCACTCAATGCCGAGATTTTAGAAGTTTTGATGGAGGTCAAGAAAGATCCAGAGTTCGTCAGACCACCAAAAATAATAAGTAATCCCCCCGAGAAATATAGCAATAATTATTGTGAGTTTCACGAAGCTGGAGGCCACTACACAGAAGGATGCATAGCACTGAGGCTATTAATAGAGAAGTTCATCGAGGATGGAAAGTTGAGTAAATTCTTGGGGGGTTGGAGGGATCAACCAAGGCATGACCGAGACAACCGTACCCGGGAATACCGTCCACGGAACCACTCGCGCAAGGATGGAGGAGGCCGGGAAACCATCCTCGGGAAGATGAACCCCAAGAGCATGGTTATAGAAGAAGAGAAAAGAGCCGGAATCGAAGTTGGAGCCAAAGCCAGCAGCATGGAGAGTTGAGACACCAGGATGCAATAGCTGAGATCCGGACAATAGTTGGGAGATTCGCCGGAGGAGGAGACTAGTGAGCAGTTCATCTGTGTTACAACAGAGAGCGTCCTCAGGACCATATATTGCAGCAAAGAGCAGTAGCGCACCCTAGTGTGGTGCCCAGGTATCATCGTTTGATTTATGTTATGTCTTTTATTATTCGATTGTCTTTCAATAGTAAATTTGATTTGAATAGAGAGTAATGCTGATTGAAGAACCGGAGTGCCCCCGGTCCTCGTGCGACCCCTTTGACTTACTCTTTGGCAGGAAGGACAAGGAGAAAGCCTTGGATAAAAACGAGTAAAGGGAGAAAACCCTAAGAAAAGTAAGTAACGGGAGACAACTCGGTAAAAAAACAAGTAGCCACCCTGAGGCGGAGGGGAGCAAAGGTTAGTTTGTCAAAAGATTCATATATCATGGTTAAAGATTATTTTGCAGGTTAAATCTTAGTTTGTCAAGTGGGATTCAAAGAAGTACCGGGTAAGTCACCCCCGGACATGTCAAAGAATTACCGAGTATGTCACCCCCGGACATGTCAAAAAAGAACCGGGTATGTCACCCCCGAACATGTCGAAAAAGAACCGGGTAAGTCACCCTCGGATATGTCAAAGAAGTACCGGGTAAGTCACCCCCGGACATGTCAAAGAAGTATCGGGTATGTCACCTTCGGAAATGTCAAAGAAGAACCGGGTAAGTCACCCCCGGAGACGTCAAAGAAGAACTGGGTAAGTCACCCCCAGACATGTCAAAGAAGAACAGGGCATGTCACCCCCGGACATGTCAACGAAGTATCGGGTATGTCACCCCTGGATATGTCAAAGAAGTACCAGGTATGTTACCCCCGAACATGTTAAAGAAGTATTGGGTAAGTCACCCCCTGACATGTCAAAGAAAAACCGAGTAAGTCACCCCCGGACATGTCAAAGAAGAACCAGAACAGTCACCTCTGGACATGTCAAAGAAGAAACGGGTAAGTCACCCCCGGATATGTCAAAGAAGAATCGGGTATGTCACCCCTGGATATGTCATCATACCCCCCCGAACATGTCAAAGAACAACTGGGTAAGTCACCCCCAGATATGTTAAGAAAGAACCGAGTATGTCACCTCCGGATATGTCAAAGAAGAACCGGGTATGTCACCCCTAGATATGTTGAAGTTAATAACCGGGCATGATCCCCGGGTCCCTCAAGACTAGGATGGGTCTAATCCCCGAGCAAAGGATAGAGCTGGGGGGTGCTCCCAGGAACTCAGACGATGCCAAAAATAAAGTTGAAGAGCTCCAACTAATGAGCTCAAAGCACACTCACTAGGGAGACACAAGTCTCGGACAAGGTCAAACAACAAGCCACCAGAAGGCTTTGACTAAATTCCCGTTACCCAAGTACCTTGGCTAAGGGAATTGGGGGGTAACTGTTGGGAATAAATTTGATAAGTGCCAAATATTGCATATTTGAACCCATTCATTTGCATTTGCTAAGCCTTTAGCTTTATTATTTTATGATGTTTTGTGTTTTAGTGTTTTGTAGATTGCTAAGGGAAAAATGCGACTTTAAAAGAAAAAATGCAGCTCATTCTATTAATTTTGGGGCTTAAACACTTTAGAAAGCATTGACAGCAAATTTGGATCGAGCGATTATTCGCACCCAATGAGTCCCACTAAAAATGCCATATTTAGAGTTGTAGAGCTCATATTGAAGTGATCTTGGTGTTATTGGAAAGCTAACTCAAAGATCTACAAAATCATATTTCACACGAGTTGGCTAATTCTGAAGGTAGTGCTCTCGAACGCACATGCGCCCATCGAAAGTGGAAAGTGATGCACGAGTGCGATCTAGCGCACCTCGAGTGTGACCAAGTGCAGTCGGCCGACCTGGTAGCACCGAAACCCTAAAATTAGCTTACAAATATCATTCTTTTCTATTGTAAATATACGGAGACGTGCCAGAGGCGTCGTGCTTTGTCAATTTTCATGTTTTTTGAGTTTTTTGGAGCTTTGAACTCCAATTCTTTTGTAAGTATTTGATCTTTATGAAGTTAATTTAGTTTCTTTATGATTTATTTTGTCATGAGAGGCTAAAATCTTCAACTAAGGTTGAAGACGAAGCCTTGCCATTGATTAAGTTTTATGTTTTCATGTTTGTTCGTACAATTTCGACCTTATGTTCGTTTCAATTCAATTATGTGACAAAATTGTGTTTGATTGTGCCGAAGTTGGATATTCATTGTGTTTTATCCAACAAATACATTGCATCTTTTAATTTACTTTAGATATCCATTGTCTTTTAGGTAAAGCATGGATACATTGGATCTTTTGAACTAAATTGGATATGCATTGTCTTTTGTCAAATGAATGGATTCATTGAATTTTTCAATAGGAACAATAGATGCGTAGGGTTTAATTGTTTGTTGAATTTATGAACTAAAACATGAGAATGTATGCTTTAATTTGGTGAGGTGGATTCTGAAAACCTTAGTACCTTTGTATCATTCCATTTAATCATTTTTAATTTTAGTTTATTTTTATTTTGCACGACAAAAACCACGAACTTTGGAACTAGGTTAAAATAGGATTAGTTTAAATAGAAATTGATTTACACAACACAATTCCCCGTGGATGGACCTCGCACTTGCACATACACTATATTGCACACGACTCATGCGCTTGCGAGTACAATTAAATATGCACAACAAAATTCATACTACAAGCCCACCAAATTCTGGGCCCAATGGCCAAGGATAGGCCCATGAAGATATTAATAAGCAAGGGCTATTAATTGATAAGAAATATTCCGATTAGGATACTATTGAAATGAAGAAGCTCCATTCCAGCTCAAACTCACATGAATCCTAGCTTATCTCTACAAGATAATCGTTCAGGTTTATCTCTACACGATAGTTGTTGAGTTTTATCTCAACTCTGGACTCTCAAACCAACTCAAACAAGGAGAACTAATCCAAGCCTATAAATATGCCCCTACACAAGATACAAAAACATCTTGAATAATCGACTATCTTCTCATACCCTCTAAATATTCTCTTTCAGAGCTCAATTAGTCCCTTTGAGCATATTGACTTAGAAACTGTCTGACTTTGGCATCGGAGTGTCCCCAGTCTCCTAGGAACCCCCTTTGACAATTGCTCTTTTGTAGTGATTTGGAGTGCACGACGACATATTGAAGACTCCGAAGAAAACGCATCCATCGTGAAGAAAACTATTCTAACAGAAAACATATTTATTTATGTTAAAAAAAAAAAAAAAAACATATGTATTTATTATTATGTTCATTGTGTATGGCCAAGCCCAATGGCCGACCTATCTCAAATAGTAAAAAAAAAAGGGATAAATGTAAAATTGATTCTTGTGGTTGACATAAATTACAAATCACTTCTTTTGGTATAAAAAATACTCGGAAACTTCACTTACCCCCATGAACTTTTGCGCCTTTTGCAAACACTCCCCAACGTTCAAAATCTCTCACTTTAGTGTATCGAATCGTTTTGTTCCAAATACCCCCTACCGTTAGATATTGTAGTGAAATCAAATGGTGAAAAAAGTAAATGAGCCCCAAAGTTAGTCAGCAACCACTCTTCTGTTAGATACCCTTTACCGTTAGATATTTTAGAGGCTCTTCCTGTGATTCTTTTCTCTAGCGTACGAGTGCACTCGATCGCATGTTTGCGATTGAGTCTCTTCTTGTGCGCAAGAGCGCAAGCCTGTTTTTGACACTCTCTGGTAGTGCGCTTGAGCTCAGGTCCCCTGCGAGCAATCGCACTGTTAGAACCTCTAGCTTTTCCCAAGTTTGCTCTTTTATGCTCGAACTTTCCATAAGTGCTTCCTTTTCTTCCATGACCTACAAAAACATAGAAAACACAGAAAGGAAATAAAATTGCACAAACTATCAAAACTAAGGAATTAACAAATATAAATTAAGGGCTAAAATATGAATATTTTGGCACTAATCACACCCCCAAACTTAAATATTGCTAGTCCCTTAGCAATACGAAACTAAAAACTAAATGGAAAACAAAAAGATAAAACCTTCTTTCGTAGGATGTACGATTGCATTTAACATGTGCAACAAGCCTTTCAAACCCACAAGAATTCCCTAGAGGACGAGTGAAGGTAAACCCATATGTACCGATAAATTATTTTTTGGGGAAACTTCACTTACCTCCCATTCGCCCCTTTTGCAAACACTCCCCCAGCGTTCAAAATCTCTCATTTTGGTGTAGCCAACTTTGATTTCCTTCAACTTTCCCCCTTCAGTTAGGATTTTTTGTTAAATCCTAACGGAAGGGTGTGAAATTCCTAAAATACCCTTAGTTTTTATTAAAAATAATTATTTAAAAAAAAAACTCTTGACCTGTGGGTTCATCGGTGGATCTAACCCGGTATATTGTGACCCACTGGTCATAATTAAAAAATAAATAAAATAAAATAAAATAAAAAAGACGCTGGGTGAGTCAAAGTGACCCACCGTGGGTCACCAACGAAGGGTCACAACTTGTGACCCCGCCATGGGTCACAAAGTGACCCACAATGGGTCACTTATACTTTTTTTTTTTTTTTTTTTTTTAATATAATAATTATAAGAGAAAACCTTTTATCAGAACCATCTTGATAACACCCCTTTTATAGCCCTTAATCAATAATCGACACATAAGCAAAAACATAAGAAGTGCACAAAAATAAGTTGGACTAAAATACACTAAATTTTAGTGTGATAAAATTCCTAAAGGGTTAACCTTCCACTTCTAGGTTTTAGTTTTGAATCCAAAAACGAGTTTTGAGGCATTAGAAACGTGTTTTGAGACATTAGAAATGGGCTTTGGACATTCGAAACGGGTTTTGAGGCATTAAAAACGAGTTTTGAGGCATTATAAACAGGTTTTGGAGCATTAAAAATGGGTTTTAGGGCATTAAAAATGAGTTTTGATGCATTAGAAACAGGTTTTGAGGTGGGTCACGGCCGGTGGGGTTTGAGGCCTTCACCGCCGGCCAGACCTGTGGGTCCGACGAGACCCACGATGTGGGTCTGGCCTGGGTCTTGCCGGCTACCGGTTTTTTTTTTCTCTGATTTGGCGTGATTGTTTTCATTTTTATTTTTTTTTTCCATTTTTCTTAAATTGATGATATGTCACATAGTAATTGGAAGCTGCAAAAGGAGTGTTAGTAGGATGGACTTGATAGTAGGGGATCTCTAATAATAATAATAATTTTTTATTTATAAATAAGGGTACATTTTGATAAGTGCCAAATATTACATATTTGGACCCCTTTATTTATATTAGTTAATCATTTAGCTTTGTCGGTATTTAATATTTTGTATTAGTTTTGTGTTTTTAGTATTTTGTAGGTTGTTAAAGAAAAATTAAAGTTTTGAAAGAAAAAATGCAAAGTTTGGAAGAAAGCATACTTTAAGGAGACCTAGATGATGTGGTTAAGTTTAACCAAATCCAAGAAAAGAATAAATCGGATTAAAGATCAGATTAGATTAAATTTCAGATTGGATAAAATTTTGGATTGGATTCAAATTCAAATTCTGCACACGTCTCAGTATTTTGACCATAACTTTCCGCTCAAGTATCGGATTGAGGTGATTCAAGCGGCATTGCAAAGCCAACTCAAAATAATACAGTTCACTGTGAAATAGGATTTCAGAATCCTATTCTGATTTCAGACTTCTATTTGGACTGGGAGACAAACCTCCGAATTATCTAGGTTTAATAGGGCTTCTAGGACTTCCCTAAGCCTATAAATAGACCTCTTTGCATTCAAAGAAAAGTATAGAACCCCAGAGAGCAAAATTCTATAGTTTTTCTCTTTAGTTTAGTTTAGATTTAGATTTTAGTTTTATTTATGTGGAGTTAAATTCTCAACTGAGGTTGGGGGAGGAAGCCTCACCAATGAAGAACAATGTTACTTTTATGTAAGTTTTTATTATTCCGATTTTATTAAGTTTAATTTCAATTGTTTTACTTATTTTCAATATGTGGAATAATTCTTGGATATCTTGTTGTGGTTTAAGGATACACTTGATGATTTAAGATAACTTTACATAATTGATTGCTTGGTTTATTTGCTTAAAAATTGGATATCCCTTGTAATTTGTTCTTTAGATACATTTGGTGTTTCAATTAAATTTGGATTCCTTTTGTGATTTGTGTAATGAATGGATACATGAGATGGCTTGGATTAATCTTTTGAAGCATAGTAAAACATACATAAGATTTAATTTGTGAGAACTTCGAATTAATATTGATGAACATGAAGTATGTTGTTATGATTCGGTGAGTGTGAATTCCCAAACCTTAGTACCTTTATCTTTTGTTTTACTCTATTTAGTTTATGTTGTCTTTTAGTTTTAAGAACCCAAAATCAAAAACCTTTTGGAGCTAGGTTAGGATAAAATTAGCTTAGATATAAGTTGTTATTTCAAAAATACAATTCTCTATGGGTTCGACCTCACACTTGCAATCCATTAAACTACAAACGATTTGTACACTTGTGAATTAAATAAATTTGCACAAGAAGTTTTTGGCACCGTTGCGCCACAGCCTACACAACAGTCATCATTGGAAGACATGGTCAAAGCGTCCATACAGTCAAATAACCAGAGAATACAAGAACTGCAACAATCCAGGCGAGAACTTGAAAGAATCCATGCAAGTCACCACCACGCATGCCCGCTATCATTGGAGGAGAAAACTTTACTGCACTTCCCCCTATCATGAGCATGCCCAAGTCACTACCACGCTAGGGATTGAAGAAATTGTGGATAACCTTGAGGGAGAAGAGGAAGAAGAGCAAGTGGAGCACTATGAGAATAGTGAGCCACCAACAGATCCTGATCTACCTAGTGACATGGAAGTGAGTACTGAAGCTCCTACCTGCATCACTGTCCCTCTTGAGACATATCAAGAGCCCAAAGCTTTATCGCTTGAATTTCTCAAAGAGCTACCTTATGTCAAGATACTCAAGGATTTGTGCACGAAAGCACGCAAATGTAGGAACCACTTTCCTAAGAAGATCCTTCGAAGCAAGCAATTCTACATAAGATGGCGAAACATCCTTCCAAAAGGGTATGAAGTTTTGAAGAAGAAAGGGTGGAAGGGATTGGTTGGACATCCACATAATAGGGGGAAGCGCTATAAAGTTTTCTCCTCCAGTTTATTTTCTGCACTTCACTCCACAAATTCTTTCTTTCATTTTTCATTACATTTTTTTTTATTTGCTTTTATTTCTAACAGCAATTAATCTTTTGATGTTTGTTTCTATGAAAATATTGCTGTTAGTTTTTGTTGACAAGTGTTTTGTTGTTTAAGTTTGGGGGACGCCCTGGCCTTGTTCACACCCAGATTTCCTTACTTCCGGTAATGTATTTCTATACTACATATTGAGGACAATGTGTAATTTAAGTTTGGGAGTATGGAAAAACACTTTGTCTGTTTATTTTTGTTCTTATTTGTTTATTTTTATTTGTCTTTTTGTGTTAAAAAAATTGAAAAAAATAAAAAAAATTTGTTATGTTTCTGTCAAGTTTGAGTTAAACTGTGACCGTGGTTTGCTTTTCATTGGCTTGCTTAAAGGGTTGAACACATCATTATGTCATTAGGAGTCTGAGTCCTTTGACTTATTTTTGGGTAAAAGAGATTTCACTTCTTTTGAGATAGATTTTTATGAGTACATTAGCATGTTTTCTGTGAGGTATGATGTTTGAGCTTAAGCTTGTTCTTTTTGAGATTTGTTGGATGACCTATTGATGAATAACCTTGGCTTGCAAGATATAAAAAAATAAAAAAATAAAAAGGAAAAAGAAAAGAAAGGTCATGTTGAGTTTTTTGCTAAGTAACCGAACCTCTTACCTCACTAAGCACTGAGTGTTTGCGTCAAAAGATGTGAAATTCAATATTGATTTATGATATGGCGAGTCTAGATTCATAGCCTTTTTGACTTAAGTTAATAAGCCCTTAGGGATGTTCTACATCTAGTGCCCTAAAGCCATTTGGCTTGGGAGTCATTGACCTAACACTTGTTACATGGGTCAATTAGAAAGCTTAAGGGAGTTAGACATTGTAGAGCCTGTTTAGAAAAATAAATAATAAAAAAAAAAAGAGAAGAAAAATGGATATCTTGCCTTTGTTATTTCATATGTTAGGGATTCTTACAAATTTTGTGGAACTTGTTTTGAGTTTAAATTGAAAGCTTAATGATTTTATGCTAATTACACTTTTCAGAACATATGAGGTCTCAATTGTCCATTTATGAGTGATTTGATTCGGGATTTCCTTTTGATTGAAATGATGGTGTTTGTCTTTTTAGGCTTGCTCATGAATAAGAACCATGGTTTGTGTGAAACTTCTTTCTTGTTAACAACATAGTGCTACAATGTTTGTGGGTATCATTTCTATTAAGCCCTCACAAGACTTCACTCGTCCACTAGGGATGCCTAGGGGTTTAAAATGCTTGTTGCATATGCTAAATGCAATCGTTTCTCCCACAAAATATTTGAAAATTTTAAAAAATTTTAGGGGTATAAAAGTCTTTTACCCTTAAAATTCAACGGTTTGATTTAGAGGAAGAGCCCCATTAAAACTCACAACAGGCGTACGTCAGGTCAGTGAGTTAGGCAATCCAGAAAAAGTGGAGGTTTCTATAAAATCTATAGGCTACTATATCTCCTCCTAGGCTATTGAATAAATACACATACATCGTAAGAAAACTCGACATCATGCGATACAAGGAATCAAAGAAACTTTTAAAACTCTTTTGGAAACATTTCTTGATTTTGTAAGAAAGAATGCAAGAACTTTAACATGATGCCTTTAAAACTCATAACATTTAGAAAAGCAACAATAATGACAACAAGAGGTTAAAAATGGTTAAGGGATTACCTGGGAAATTGGCAAGAACACACAGCTTCTCCCTTCTATCCAAATTCCTCTAAACTCACAAGAACACTCACATTTGTTGGTTATAGAGAGCCTGGGGGTGAAAGAATGGGTTCAAGGGACGGTGGGGGGTTGGTATTTATAGGCTAGAAAAGCTGAGGTCACTACCAACTACTCTGAAAAGCAGTGTACATCCGGTACTATTGGGGTGTACGTCCGGTATTGTTTATTTAAGGGTCCAAAGGTTGCATCGTACGTATAGTTATTAACCAATGATCAACCTAAAAGTAGCATACGTCTAGTGTGGTCCCCAATACGTACTCACTAAAAGTGAGAGGCGTACATCCAGTGGTCCCCTAGTGTACGTTCGGTACTAGAGACAAGAGCGTACATACTTTACTATTGGAAATATGTATGGTCAGAAAGGGGTGAGCTTGGGTTTTTTCCTCAAAATGTATAGGAATCTTGGTTATATGTATGGGCTTAGGTCTTTTTGCTATAAAACCTTGTTCTATATAAAATCTTTTAGTCCCTCTTTGTGGAAAACCTTGTAGTAAAGACGATTGTTTTATCGGAGTATTTCATTCTCCCATCCTTATAAGAATTTCGTCCTCCAAACTTGGTTTTAGTAATAAACAAGATCCTCATGGAAGAGAGGGTTTTCAAAAACAATTAAAAGTTTGGAGAAAACGGTTGAAAAGAAACATATGGTTTTGAAAAGATTGGTAAGATTTAGGCATGCATAATTAAATCCAAGGAAAGAAAGAAAAGAAAGAAACAATCGCATACAAATTCCCATAACCAAGCATTGCAAAACAGTCATACATCACACATCAAAGTTGCCACTACCAAGGTGGACTTATAATGTAGCCAAAACATACAAGGTTGCCACCACCGTGGGAGACTTAAGGAAAATAATATCGGAGAATTGCTCTAAGAGCGAGATCGTCTACTCCTCTTGGAGCTAGGTTCCGCAGATCCTCGACTAGGCGTGCCTCTCGCACTTGGGCCTCCTCTCCCCTTGTTGATGCTTGGACTATTGATGCCGTAGTCCCTGACGTCAAGGGATCCCATCAAGTGGTTCTGCAGCTGTATAAGAATGGCGTGGTCCTCTGCTCGTGCTGCATGTAGCTCCTGGAGAGATTGTTGCATCTCTCAAAGCGTATCCTCCATACAACTCACACACTCATCCTGGCTCGCAGATGAAGATGCCCCACCAGCTTTGGCTCTTCTTGGGGGCAGCGGTGGTCTCTACTCTGGCTCAGCTTCTTGAAGGTGAGCATTGCTCACTTTGAGGAATCGCGGGGTTATGGGCCCTTTGGGTGGTGGTAGCTCTTTCAGGCCCCTAGTGGACACTCTGGCGTGCTCGGTGATCCGGGTGACCAAGGCTCCTTACGGTAGGGCAGTGACTTGATCTACTAGACGTACCGTCATCATTGTCGATGTGACCAGGGAACCAAAATCGATGGGGGTCTCTGTCAAGATAGTGTAAAGACATCGAGCTCTTTCGATGGTGATGGAGGTGAGGCTGGCTCACTACTGGGAATATCCAATTGACCATGATACGGTAGATGCACCGGTCATCATCCCTGAGGTTGTTAACCTGAAAACCTCCTTCTCCATCCATCTCCATCCGGTGTGGACATCCGTTGGCAAAGCGCTCAACTAGTTCCGCGTGGGTGGGAAGGCAGTCAACTGGCCATGGATAACCCAGGTTACACACTTGTGGTGCATTGGTGATGAGGCTAATGAGGGTGGGAGTCACTATGATTGGCTTGCCTTGGAGCCAGGTATGAAAAGAATCGCTGCACCTCAAGTGGATGTTGGCGTAGAATTCATGGACTAGCTCCTCGATTGCGGGACGGTGATCCTCCACCATGTCTGCCCACCCTTGGGCGTCTAGCAATGTCCGTACCCTCGGTGCGCAAAATAAACAAACATAAACTAAATAAAATAAAAATAATCAAAAGATAAATGACTAAGGTTTTAGAATTTACCTCACCAAATCAAACCATACATTCTCATGTTTTCATTCATGCATCCGACAAACAATTAAACCCTATATATGTTCTATTATTTTTTATAAACCAATTGAATCATTCGATGAATCCATTTCTATTACAAATCACAACGAATATCCATTTGAGATCAAATCATCCACTGTATTCGTAAATCACAATGGATATAAGTCTCAATCAAATCATTCGATGTATCTGTTGTATGAAACACAACGAATATCCAACGTTTTCATGATTTATAAACAACAATCAATCACAATTTTGTCACACAATTGAATTGAAGCGAACATACATTACATTAAATGACGGATTTGTACGAACAAAACATAAAAATATAAAACTAATCAATGGCGAGGCTTCATCTTCAACCTTAGTTGAAGATTTAGCCTTTCATGACAAAAGAAATCATAATGAAACTAAATTACTTAATTAAAATTAAAAACTTACAAAAGAATTCGAGTTCCAAGCTACAAAAACACAGAAAACGACCAAGAACGGCGCCCCCGGCGTGTCTCCGTGCATTTATAATGAAAAAGAATGATATTTATAAGCTAAAGAATTCGAGTTCCAAGCTACAAAAACCCAGAAAACGCGAAAACGACCAAGAACGGCGCCCCCGGCGTGTCTCCGTGCATTTATAATGAAAAAGAATAATATTTATAAGCTAATTTTAGGGTTTTAGTGCTGCCAGGTCGGTCGAGTGCGCTCGATCGCACTCTAGGTGCGCTCGATCGCAATTGTGCAATATGTATTTTGCTGCGCAGGGTACGAGGGCGCTCGAGCGCACTTCCAGTCGGAATTTGCCTACTCTTATGAAATATGAATTTGTATATCTTTGACTTAGCTTTCCAATGACACCAAGATCACCTCAATCCGAGCTCTACAACTCTAGATATGGCCTTTGTAGTGGGACTCGTCGAGTGCGAATCATCGCTCGATTCCAATTTGCTGTCAATGCTCCATGAAATGTCTTAAGCTCCAGAATTAATGGAATGAGTTGCAAATATCACATTAAAGCCGTATTTTTCTCTTAACAGCCTGCAAATCACTAAAACACCAAAACTAACCAAAACATCAGAAAATAATAAAGCTAAAGGCTTAGCATATGCAAATTAAGGGGTTAAAATATGCAATATTTGGCACTCATCAGGCATGAAGAGTATGAAGCTGCTACACTGGCTTTTGTCCTTGCCATCGTCCTGCATGAATTACTTTTAACACTATGCTCACACATACCCATGCAATATCCTATCCCCACTATGCGCAAAGCGTCCTATTCCTGAAATGAAGTTCTCTAATTAAGGTGAAAATGCAGAAGATAGTGCAAGTCATGAAAGAGTGTCTATTGGTGATTCCAAGGTGATGACCAAGCTAGGATTGGGATGTGGTCAATGGATAAGATAATTTGGAGTTTTAGGTGAAAATGCCAGAAGAAATGGGATATTTGGATTTATGACTTAAATACCTTTAGGTAATCAGTGGATGGGGTAGTTGATTCAGAAATCAGGGTACGGTTTTGAAGGGTATCTTGGCAAATTGTTAAATTCGGGCAAAATACCGAAGTTCAATTGGGCTAGGGTTCGTGATTCGAGATGTTCGGTGCTGATTGCAAAGATAAGTCCTTACAGTTGCGACGCAAGTTTACTCAGGTAAGAAATCTCTAGGGTTTCAAGACTAGGGGTATTGTGGTAATTTTGAAGCTATAGCCGAAGATGTTTGAAATCGAAAATGGGTAAACGTACTAGGGGGCTCTCAGGGGTTCAAGGTCAAACTTGACAATTGGTTCTGACCTATTTGTCAAAATTGGGTTATTAGGACAAAAATACCCATTTTTAGGAGGAAGGATAATTTGGTAATTTTATAGTCTAGACAAATTATCCAAATCAGACAGTTAGGTCCATGGGTTAGGTTTTCAATCAAAAGGTCCAATGGGTAGGTCCAACCCTTTAACAAAACTGGGTCGTCCCTAGGTTAGGTGAAAAAAATACCCAATCTTAAGGGCAAGGGGTAATCTGGTCATTTTCGGACTTGGACAAAAATTTTCGAATCCGGTTGGTCAAAAATGTAGATCAGGTCCCCAACAATGGGAATTTGTTTTCAATTGGTTCATAGGGCCCAATTGATGTCATGAAATCAACAGAATTCGAATTTAGGCAAAAACTCCTAAATTCAAACTAGGGTTTAGTTTGATCAAGATCGGTCAAGGGGGTGAGTGGACCTTGTTCTAGGTCAATTTAGGGGTATTTGGGTCACAACCCATGCATCAATTGCATGGTGGGGTCAAGAAATCACAAGGATTTCGGATTTAGGGCAAAAACCCCCAAATCCGAATGTGTAAAGATTTGAAGTGAAGTTGTTGCGTAATGCAAGCATAGCTACCCTATAGCATGATCCTAGTCCACAACCATCCAGCTAAATGCCATGAAATGCAAGAAAATTGGAAATCCAAAACCAAAACCCTAAAATTTCAAAACTAAAAATGTCAAGTTTAAAAAGTCACATACCTTTGTTAAAAAGATGAAATGGGCTTTGATTCTTGGGGAGACACGGCTGAAATTCATCTTGAAAGTGTTTGGCTTGAGAGAAAATGGGAGAAAATTGGAATGAATTGGGTTTAGGGTACGTTCGACAGTTTTTAGATAAGGGGCACTGAAGAATTAGGGTTTTTGTACGTACGTCTAGTCACGGGGGTGTACATTGTTGTGCAAATTTATTTAACTTGCAAGTGCATGAATCGATTGTAGTTTAATAGATTGCAAGTGTGAGGTTGAACCCACAAGTGTGAGGTCGAACCCACAGGGAATTGTGTTTTTAAAAGAGCAATTTATATCTAAACTAATTAAATCCTAATCTAGTTCCAAAAGGTTTTTTATTTCGAATTTGGTTTTGAAATTAAAAGACAAACATAAACTAATTAAAATAAACTAAGAGATAAAAGACTGAGGTTTGGGAATTCACACACATCGAATCATAACAACATACTTCTATGTTTATCAATATTAATCTGAAGTTCTCACAATTAAAATCTTAGATATGTTTTACTATGCTTCAACAGTTAATCAAAACCATCCCATGTATCCATTCATCGCACAAATCACAAAAGGAATCCAATATCAATTAAATCATCAGATGTATCCGTAAATCACAAAAGATATCTAATCTTAATTGAAACACCAAATGTATCCGTAGAACAAATCACAAGGGATATCCAATTATTTAGACAAATAAAATCAAGCAATCAATTATGTGAAATTATCTTAAATCATCAAGTGTATCCTTGAATCACAAAAGATATCCAAGAATCACTCTACACATTGAAAATAAGTAAAACAATTGAAATATTAAACCCAATAAAATCCGATAAATAAAAACTTACATGAAAGTATTGATGTTCTTCATCAGTGAGGTTTCATCCCCAACCTTAGTTGGGAATTTAGCTTTACATAAAAATAAAACATAAATCTCAAGAAAACCTAAACTGAAAAGAGAAAAACTGTAGATTTTGCTCTCTGGAATTCTATATTTTATTGAATGCAAAGAGGTCTATTTATAGGCTTAGGGAAGTCCTAGAAGACCTATTAAACCTAGATAATTCGGAGGTCTGTCTCCCAGTCAAAATAGAAGTCTGAAATCGGAATAGGATTCCTCCAGATTTGTGTCCTTTTATTGCAGGGCGATTTTGGCATAGTAACCGTCCGAATTAGGAAAGTCATATTTCACAATGAACTGTAGTATTTTGAGTTAGATTTCCAATGCCACTTGATTCACGTCAATCCAATATTTGAACGGAAAGTTATGGTCAAAATACTAAGACATGTGTAGAACCTAAATTTGAATCCAATCCGAAATTTTATCCAATCTGAACTTTAATCCAATCTGATCTTTAATCCGATTTAACATTTTCTTGGAATTGGTTAAACTTAACTACCTCATCTAGGTCTTCTCAAAGTATGTTTTTTTTTCAAACTTTGCATTTTTTCCTTTAAAACTGTAGTTTTTCTTTAATGACTTACAAAACACTAAAAACACAAAACTAACACAAAATATTAAATAATAAAGGATTAACTAATGTAAATAAAGGGGTCCAAATATGCAATATTTGACACTTATCATACATACAATCAAAAACTAATTTTTTTTTTTTTTTTGAAAGAGAACAGTTGTAAATTGATTTTCCTTTTTCAAACAGATAGAGAAGCATAGCAGGGCTAGGCAGGTGTTAGCATAAAAACCGATTTTACAAAAACTCGAGGTACGAGTGGAAATCCATTTTGTTTCAAAATTTCATTTCAAAAATGCATAAGTACCGAATACAAAACATACTACTAAGTATGGTGCGTGGCCTAGCTACCTAGTTTCTAACTTATCCAAAAGCTACCTCGAGGCCTAACACTTTCCGGTTGATTCTTCTAATGGGTCTTCTTCGTCCTTGACCAATTCCTCATAATCCTTATCGATGCTGGTGAGGAAAGCGGCTTTCTATAGATTAGATCTGTTTGGCAATGCTCCTGCCTTTAGATATCGAATCTCTTCTTGCATCATTTGGGCATACTCGTCCACAATCTGAGTCAATAGCACATGCATCTTCACTTTCCTTTTTGTGCTAAGGTAAGGGTTGTACTTCCCAGGAATGGGTGGGAAATCTCGTATAGCTGACACGTTGCCGCGTTTCCACTTTGTTGTAGTTGGGCCATCCTTGAAATCTGCTTGGCTCCTACCTTTTGAATCTTCTTCGGTGATGGGGATTTTGGCCTCCGAAAGGGTTGAGTGGAAATCTTGCGCTCGGTGTGGCGAGGCTTGTATCCGAGTGCATATGGCCCGTACTCTGCCGGCCATTCGCGAACAGTTGCCTAGTGTCGACACCCATCGCACACTAAGTGTGAAGTAGGATCAATTGCCTGTAGCGCAGAATAGGCGATCCCACTCAACTCTTAAACTAAGCAATCAAAAAGGCTGTTACTGTAGCCCGCACCTCAATCAAACAACAATCAGAGAACCTAGCTCTATCCTATGCTCTGGCCTTTACGATTGATACCTAAAGGTATTATAACCTATTCTCAGATTATCTGCTACGGTCGGAAAGACTGTATACTCTGATATCATACTATAACACCCTTAAAATTAGCCTTGGCTAACCTGGTAGGGTTATTGTTAAGTGCCAAAATATTCATATTTTAGCCCTTAAACTTATATGTGTTAGTTCCTTAAGTGTTGTTAATTTATGCTATTTTAGTTCTTTTATGTGTTTTCCATGCTTTTGTAGGCTTTTGGAATAGAAGGAAGTAAATCTGGAAGATTTGGGCTCAAAGAGAGAATTTGGGAAAAGTTGGAGTTTCTGGTAGTGCGATCGATTGCAGGAGACCTGCAATCGAGCGCACTGCGAGTGCACATAAGCTGCGATCGAGCACACCCGTGCACTGGAGAACAATGAGCTGCGGCCAGACTCCTTTCCTTCTATATTAGGGATTTCCAAGTCCCACTTGTAATAGAACTAAACCCTACGAATTTTCTAGGTTTACTAATGTGTCAAGGATTTCTAAAAGCCTATAAATAAACCTCTAAACCTTGAGAATAATCATCCTTGAATAGACATAACTTTGGGGAGAGGAATTGGAGGCTACTTCTAGGAGTGGTTTTCGGTTATTTCTTTTCCCTTTATTTTAATTATGTGTAACTAATTACTTTAGTAGGGCTAGATTGAAGCCTTAATTATGTTTCTTTAATATATCAATATTGGCACCTTTGTGATAATCATATTGTGATGCTTAACTTGATTAATTCCTGTTTTATTAAATTCCTCATATGTGTGTGATTGGCCATTATATGTATGTGGTATGGATTAATTATTTAAGTCAATTTAGATGATCAAGTCATGGGCTTAATAGAGTGACAAAAGAATTTCCTCATGGGTTCTTGGGTTAATCAACATAGAAAATCGAGAGTATACACCCATGCCCTAGGCTCCATGTGTTTGTTGATTTCCATAGATTTATGCTTTCTTAAAGAACAACTTAGTTTACACCCATGCTAAATCCTTTAAGAAAGAAAAGAGTTAGAGTATACACTCATGCCTAATTCGTTGCTTAGGAAGGTCAATAGTTTAAGGAGTAGACACCCATACCCTTAGGTTGGCAAACTTTAGGTATTCATAATATGATTGGAACATTGACATACTGTTATATTATTGAGCATGATTAGTGGTGGATATCAAAGCCCTACCTTTTATTTATCTTTGTTTCTTTTCAATATATCAATATCAATTTAGTGACAACTTTGATATTTTAATCAATTCTAAGCGAAATTAACAATCCTCGTGGGAATGATCTCGTACTTGCACCCTATACTGCTGTTTTGATCTTGTGCACTTACGAGTAAAACGTACCAATTATTTTCTATTAATTTAGGTAGTATTTGGCACAACAATAGTGTTTGGAACTACAGTTGGCTCTCACTCTCACTCTTTCATTGAGAAAATGAAAAAAATGTTTGATATGAGCATGATTGAGGAGCTATCATATTTTCTTGGTCTACAAGTTCAACAATCAGACCAGAAATGTTTGTCTTTTAGACCAAATATGCCAAGGACCTTGTGAAATATTTGGTCTCGATGGAAAGAGTCACGTTCAGACCCCAATGAGCATTGATGTAAAACTTTTAGCAGATCTCACTGGAAAAAGTGTTGAGGAAACACTTTACAGAAGTATGATAAGAAGTCTTATGTACCTCACTGTAAGCAAATCGGACATCTCCTTTAGTGTTGGTGCGTGTGCTCGGTTTCAAGCCAATCCCAAGGAATCACATTTAACTGTTGTCAAAAGCATCATCTGTTATGTTAATGGTATTGTGAATTATGGGATTTGGTATTCCAGGAACACCAACCTAAACTTGGCAGGTTACTCTGATGCTGACTGGGCGGGTTGTGCAAATGATAGAAAGAGTACCTTAGGTGGATGCTTTTATGTGGGAACCAATCTGGTGGCTTGGCTAAGCAAGAAACAAAACTTTATATCTTTCTCCACAGTAGAAGCTGAGTACATTGCTGCTTGAAGTTGCTGCACAAAACTCCTATGGATGAAGAAGCTTTTGGCGGACTATGGCCTTGATCAAGAGAAAATGGTGGTGTTTTGTGACAATCAGAGTGCAATTAATATTTCCAAGAATCATGTTCAACACTCTCGTACTAAACACATTGACATCAAGTATCATTTCATTCATGATTTGGTTGAAACTAATGTTATCACTCTTGATCATGTTACTACAGAACGATAATTGGCAGATTTATTCACTAAACTTTTGGATGTGTCTCGGTTTGAGTTGCTTCACTTGGCTATTGGTATTTGTGAACAGCCTGAATTGGCTTGAATGGGTTTCAAGGAAGGTCAGTGTTGTATATATTTTTTTGTTGTTTCCTTATTTTATTTTTTTGTTGTTACATGTGTTGTTGGGAGTCCTTTTCGTACTTTATTCTGAGGTGGTTTGTTGTTATATTCTCGTATGGATGTATTCTCCACATGTTAGTTGCCAAAATATTCATATTTTAGCCCTTAACTTTTATGTGTTAATTCCTTGGTTTTGTTAATTTATGCTATTTTAGTTCTTTTATCTGTTTTCATTGTTTATGTAGGCTTTTGGAAGAAAAGGAAGCAAATTGGAAGTATTGGGCTTAAAGAGCAAATTTGGGAAAAGCTGGAGGCTCTGGTAGTGCGATCGAGCGCACTACAAGCAGAAGGACCAGACAAGGGTAGCCTTGCGCTTGTGCGCACACAAGCAGATCGACCGCAGAGGTGCGATCGAGTGCACATAGGCTGCAATTGAGCACACGAGAATTCCAGAAGCTGCGGCCAGACCTATATTGCTTTCCATATTAGGGCTTTTCTAATCCTAGTTGCACTAGGACTAAACCCTACGATTTTACTAGGGTTTCTAGGTTTTCTAGAGTATTCCTAAGCTTATAAATATGACCACTAAACCTTTAGAATAATGATCCTTGAATACACAATTTGAAGGAGACAACTTTGGGGAGAGGAATTGGAGGCTACTTCAATGAGTCATTTTTGGTTCTTTATTTCCTTTTTCTTTTTAGTTTTATTTTAATTATGTGTAACTAACTCTTTAGTAGGGCTAGATTGAAGCCCGAATTATGTTTATTTAATATTTCAATATTGGCGCCTTTGTGATAATCATATTGTGATGCTTAACTTGATTAATTCCTGTTTTATTTCTTATATGTGTGTGATTGGCCATTATATGCATGTGGTATGGATTAGTTAATTAAATCAATTTAGATGACCGAGTCTTGGGTTTAATACGAGTAACAAAAGAAATCCACATCGGGTTCTTAGGTTAATCAACAAGGAAAACCGGGAGTATACACCAATGCCCTAGGTTCTGTGTGTTTGTTGACTTTAATAGATTTATGCTTTCTTAAAGAACTTAGTATACACTCATGCTAAATCCTTTGAGAGAGAAAAGAGTTAGAGTATACACCCATGCCTAATTCGTTGCTTATGGAAATCGGTAGCTTAAGGAGTATACACCCGTGCCCTTAGATTAGCAAACATTAGGTATTCATAATATGATTGGATCATTGGCATATTGTTATATTATTTGAGCATGATTAGTGGTAGATATCAAAGCCCTACTTTTATTTTTATCTTTATTTCTTTTTCATATATCATTATTAATTTCATGACAACTTTGATATTTTAATCAATTCTAAATAAAATCAACAATCTCCGTGGGATCGATCTCGTACTTGCTACACTATACTACTGTTTTGATCTTGTGCACTTGCGAGTTAAAATATACTAAATATTATCTATTAATTTAAGTAGTATTTGGCATAACAAGTTTTTGGCGCCGTTACTAGGGATTATTTGATTTTGTTTGGAATTTTTTTCCCTTAGTTTATTTTTGTTTTTATTTTTTTTTTCCAAGTTTTTCTGTAGTTACTGTTCTGCCTCCGGAGGTGCGCTCGAGCACCCATTCCTGGGTGATCGAGCACACCAGTGCGATCGAGCGCACCTCACGGTGCGATTGATGGCACATTTGGACAGCAGCACTGTTACTGCACTAATTATAGATCTGATTTTTTATTTTCTTTTCTTTTCATGCTGTTGAGTCTGCATTTTCGTAAGTTTTTTTTTTTTTTTTTTTTAATTTTTAATTTTTTAAACTTTTTGTTATTTTATTTTTAATTTTACACATGTGAGCTGGCATTTTGATGCCCTATGGACCATGTTCATTATGCCATGACCCCCATGTTAGAGACTGTCCTTCAATGTGACAAATTTCCAACAAAATTTTTGGGCATAAGAACACATTATTCTCTAGTCCAAGGAATGACTGCTATTTTGATTCCTATAACCCATCATGGAGCCAATAGGTCAATCTCTCATGGCAAGGTCAAGCTCCTAAAATTCATACTCCACAATCTCATGGATTGCAACATCACTCATATCAGCGATTCTATGATCATGCATATTCCTCTCAATTAGCTCCACAACAGCAATATCAGGCTGAACCGCCTCCTCTTAAGTTTTCTGAAGAGATGTTAGATATGATGAAGACATTGATTAAGACTCCTCAAAACCTCAAACCGAAAGGCAATAGTCTCAAAGAAGAAGAAGCATACCAAGAGAAGCCATCTTCCACCTATTGGCCTCCATAATACCAAGAAGAGGAACCATCTCCATAGTTATATGGTCAATCATATTCTTGTCTTAGCCACAGTCTAAGGCAATCCATTTTCAAGATAGTAGCTCATGAAGAGGAACCATCTCCGATATATGATCATTCGGATTCTTCTCTACATCAACAATATCAAGAACCACCTCCTCCAAAAAGGTCTGCCTTAAAGAAGCAGTTGCTGCCTTAGAAAAAGAGTATGCTACCTATAAAGAAGAGGTGCCAGCTTATCTTAGCCGCATGGAGGAAAGAAAGCGATCATTTGAAAGGATGGAGGCCTTTCGCACACAATCATTTGAACGGACGGAGGCCCACCTCAAGCAAAAATCAGATACACTTAAAGAAGAAGAAAAAGAAGAGTGTTAAGGTCAGTTGGTGGCAAATCCTAATGAGCACTACATGGAGGAAGAGTGCACCTACTATCATGAGCAAGCTGTCACATTAAGGAGTGAAGAGGTGGTTGAAAATCAAGTGGAAGAGGGGAAGGAGGAGCAAACCGAAGTTCCACAGGAGCCACATTAGGAAAAAGAAGAGAGCACTGACATTTCTTCAACATTAGCTCTTATTCCTAAAACACTGTTGTATGAAATACTACCTAAATTAACAGACAATATTTAGTACGTTTTACTCGCAAGTGCACAAGATCAAACAATAGTATAGTGCAACAAGTACGAGATCGATCCCACAGAGATTGTTGATTTTGTTTTAGAAGTAATTAAAATACCAAAATTGTCACGAGATTGATATTGATACTAAGGAAAGGAAATAAAAATAAAGATAAGGTAAAGGTAGGGCTTCGATATCCACCACTAATCATACTTAGATAATATAAAAATATGCCAATAATCCAATCATATTATGAATACTTAATGTTTGCCAACCTAAGGGTATGGGTGTCTATTCCTTAAGTTATTGATTTCCCTAAGCAACAAATTAGGCATGGGTATCTACTCTAATTCTTTTCTTTCTTAAAAGATTTAGCATGGGTGTCAACTAAGTTGTTCTTTAACCAAGCATAAATTTGTGGAAATCGACAAACATATGAGGCCTAGGGCATGGGTGTCTACTCCCGGTTCCCCACGTTGATAAACCCAAGAACCCGATGTGGATTTCTTTTGTCACTCTTATTAAACCTAGAACTCCATCATCCAAATTGATTTAATTAACTAATCCATACCACATGCATATAATGGCCAATCACATACATATGAGGAATTCAAGAAAACATGAATTAATCAAGTTAAGCAATACAATATGATTATCACAAAGACGCCAATATTGAAATATTAAATAAACATAATTAAGGCTTCAATCTAGCCCTCCTTAAGAGTTAGTTACACATAATTAAAATAAAACTAAAAGGAAAAGGGAAAGAAAGAACCGAAAACCGCTCCTAGAAGTAGCCTCCAATTCCACTCCCCAAAGTTGTGTTTATTCAAGGATGATCATTCTAAAGGTTTAGAGGTCTTATTTATAGGCTTAGGAATACTCTAGAAGACCTAGAAACCCTAGTAAAATTGTAGGGTTTAGTCCTAGTGCAACGAGGACTAGAAAAACCATAATATGGAAAGCAAAGTAAGTCTGGCCGCAGTTTCTAGAATTCTCTAGCGCACAGGTGCACTCGATCACATCCCGTGTGCGCTTGATTGCACCTCTGCGATCGATCGTATGTCTTCTGTGCTCAATCGCAATGCGAACGAGTCTTCTCTTGTGCGCACGAGCGCACGCCTTGCATCCGTTCATCTAGACCTCTCTGGAAGTGCGCTCAATCGCAAGTCCCCTGCGATCGATCGCGCTACCAAAATATTTTTGCTTCTTTCAAATCTTCTAGCTTTTTTCCAATTTTATCCTTTAAGTCTGATACTTCTAGGAATGCTTTATTTTCTTCCAAAAACCTATAAACCAAAGAAAATACAAAAAAGAAGTAAAATAGCACAAACTAACAACACTAAGGAATTAACACATATAAGTTTAAGGGCTAAAATATCAATATTTTGGCACTTAACAAACACCAAGAGGCCAAGAGAGAAGTTTGTTAGAGCTACCACATGAGCGAATTGAGGACATCAATATAGAGAAGCTCCCTGAGTTTTCTTCCTACTTCATTCCAGTTCATGATTCCCCACCGGATGAAAAAATTATTTGAGAAAACTCAAAGTGGTCCTCCCCGATCTACAGACATTTGGAAGCATCTTGCAATAGGAAGAATTCATTCCCTTTAGTGCAAGAGAAGGAAAGACTGGTGCTTCAAGTTTAAAGTGCCACAGTCTAGCTGAAGATGTTAAATTTAGCGCTTATGGGAGGCAACCCACAACATATCCTTTTTATTCTGTTTGTTTGTTTTATTTTTATTTTTTATTTTGTTTTTGTTTTCCTTTGTTACGTTAGTGTTTTGCACAGACAAATGTGCTTCAATTCAAGTTTGGGGGTGTGCTATGAGCCCTACTATTCCAAACAGTTCGTCCATTGCCCAAGTAAATTCTTTCCATGTTATACGCACATTGGGGACAGTGTGTAATTTAAGTTTGGGGGTATAGGAGACACTTTACACACACTTTGTCCCATTTTTGAAAAAAAGAAAAAAAATATGCATGTTCATGTTATCTTAAAATTTTTGTTGATTTTAAAAATTGTGATTTGATTCTCATTGGTGAGCTTACAATTTTGAACACATGATCTGATGATAGGATTTTTCAGTTTGATTACTTGATTTTGGCAATTGAGAATTCGCATGTTTGATTTGATCTTACATAAGCACATGAGCACATAATTTGTGGGATATGACATGAAAGTCTGATGTGTGTGTTTCTATGTCTTGGGTGAAACTGGATGACTTATTAGATGGATACTTTGGCATATATATATATGAAAAAAAAGAAAAGAAAAGAAAAAAGCATTGATAAGCTTTTCACTAAGTAATTGGACCTCTTGCCTCAAAGTATTGAGTTTCACGTCAAAAAGTGAAGAATTTTGATTTGGTTAATGTCATGGTTAGTTTGGTTTTGTAACCTTTTTGACTTGAGTCAGTAAGTCCTTAGGGGTGTTTTACACCTAATGCCTTAAAACCATCTGGTTTGGGAGTCATTGGCCTAACATTAGCTACATGGACCAATTAGGAAGCTTAAGGGAACCAAACATTGCACAGCTTGACCAAAAAGAAAAAAAAAAAAAAGTTATGCCATAGATATTTATTCTAATAGGGATTTTAGTGAACTTTGAGATTTTGAGACATTGCACATTGGAAACAATTGGAAGCTTCATATTTGTGTGCTAGTTCACTGTACACTGTTTCGAACTTGTGATGTCTTAGCATGTCTTTTGTAAGTGATTAAACTTTAAAGTTCCAATTCATTGTGAAGATAGAGTTTTTCTTTTTAAGCTAGCTAGTGAATAAAAATTATGGTTTTGAGTGATACTTAAATTTTTGGGATAACATGAACTGTACATGATGTTTGTAGGTAATATTCTTGGAAAACCCTTATGAGACTTTGCTCGTCCTCTAGGAAATTTCTAAGGGTTTAAAAGGCTTGTTGCATATGCTAAATGCAATCATACATCCCACGAAGATGGATTTATCTTTTTCTTTTCTGTTTTTCCATTTAGTTTTTAGTTTCGTATTGCTAAAGGACTAGCAATATGTAAGTTTGGGGGTGTGTTAAGTGCCAAAATATTCATATTTTAGCCCTTAACTTATATGTGTTAATACCTTAGTTTTGTTAGTTTATGCTATTTTAGTTCTTTTATGTGTTTTCTTTGTTTATGTAGGCTTTTGGAAGAAAAAGAAGCAAATTTGGAAGTATTGGGCTTAAAGAGCAAATTTGGGAAAAGCTGGAAGCTTTGGTAGTGCGATTGATCGCAGGTTCCCCTGCGATCGAGCACACTACAAGCAAAAGGACCAGACGAGTGCAACCTTGCACTTGTACATACACAAGGAGATCGATCGTAGAGGTGTGATCGAGCCCACATGGGTTGCGATCGAGCGCACCCATGCGCTCGTACATACACAAGGAGATCGTTCGCAGAGGTGTGATCGAGCGCACACGGGTTACGATCGAGCGCACCCATGCGCTAGAGAATTCCAGAAGCTGCGGCCAAACCTATATTGCTTTCCATATTAGGGTTTTTCTAATCCTAGTTGCCCTAGGACTAAACCCTACGATTTTACTATGGTTTATAGGTTTTCTAGAGCATTCCTAAGCCTATAAATATGACCTCTAAACCTTCAGAAAAATGATCCTTGAATCCGCAATTTGAATGAGACAACTTTGGGGAGAGGAATTGGAGGCTAATTCAAGGAGTCATTTTTGGTTCTTTCTTTCCCTTTTCTTTTTAGTTTTATTTTAATTATGTGTAACTAACTCTTTAGTAGGGCTAGATTAAAGCCCTAATTATGTTTATTTAATTGGCACCTTTGTGATAATCATATTGTGATGCTTAACTTGATTAATTCCTGTTTTATTGAATTCCTCATATGTGTGTGATTGGCCATTATATGCATGTGGTATGGATTAGTTAATTAAATCGATTTGGATGACCGAGTCCTGAGTTTTAATAAGAGTAACAAAAGAAATTCACACCGGGTTCTTAGGTTAATCAACATAGAAAACCGGGAGTATACACCAATGCCCTAGGTTCCGTGTGTTTGTCGATTTCCATAGATTTATGCTTTCTTAAAGAACAACTTAGTATACACCCATGCTAAATCCTTTGAGAAAGAAAAGAGTTAGAATATACACCCATACTAATTTGTTGCTTAGGAAAATCTATAGCTTAAGGAGTATTCACCCATGCCCTTAGGTTGGCAAACATTAGGTATTAATAATATGATTGTATCATTGGCATATTGTTATATTATTTGAGGATGATTAGTGGTGGATATCAAAGCCCTACCTTTATCTTTATCTTTATTTCTTTCTCATATATCAATATCAATTTCGTGACAACTTTGATATTTTAATCAATTCTAAATAAAATCAACAATCTCTGTGGGATCGATCTCGTACTTGCTGCACTATACTATTGCTTTGATATTGTGCACTTGCGAGTTAAAACGTACTAAATATTATCTATTAATTTAGGTAGTATTTAGCACAACACCACACTCACAAGTTAGAATCCATTAGTTGATCGGGAAGCTTGAACGAACTTATTTCTTTGTTTGATTTAATCAGAGTGACTCTTCTCTTGTTTTTCTTGCTCTAAAACTGTTTGTAATAACAAGTTTTCTTGTCCTGAATCTCTCTAAAGTATGTTCAATGTAACCTCGTGTGTCTAAGTATAAGAAGGTGGGATTTTCTTTGACTTCATTTATCTCTCAAATATTCTTCTGTGTTTGTAACAAATTGACCCCACAAGTTTTACTTGTCTCTAAAAAGTGTTCATGGCATCGCCTCTCTCAATGACAAGTTTCTGATTGATCAAAGATCAGTACTCAATTGTAATGAGTTCAAATGCTATCCTGCTTTCTCATCCTTATAGAAAAAGCCGGTGTCTTTGTACTGTAGTAAAAGGTGAAACACCAACGGGATTGTGATTTCTTATTAATTGTTGGACAATTGAGGAGGAATGGGTGTGTGACCTTCTATTGATCAATAAAGAGGTTTGAATTTTGTGAATCCAATTTTTTGTTTGATGATTTGTCCTATCCTAAAATGTTCTCCATCTTCTTGCTTCAAAGAATCTTGACTTTTGTTGCACTGAACATGTGTTAGCTTGACTTTATGGTTCGACTTCACTTGTTGTCGCAATATGGGTGCGAGTTGCTCTAAAATCTGAATCACTCGTGTTGTTTCAAACAAGGTTTTGTTGTCCCTTCCCACTTCCTTCCTACAATTGTGACTTGTGAGCTTCTTGTAAGGATATATCGATCCATGAATACTGATGTGTGCCAAATATTGCATATTTAGACCTCTTAATTTACTTGTGTTAATCCTTTAGCTGTGTTATTATTTGATGTTATGAGTTAGTTCTATGTTTTTAGTGTTTTATAGATTGCTAAAGCAAAGGTGGGGGTTTTATGTGAAATTGCATACTTTGGAAGGAATTTGCAAGAGTTTGTCAACATAATTGAGCGCAAACCACTAGGCTCGAGCGCACATGCGCTCGAGGCCAGTGCCCCACGATCTAGTGCAAATAAGCCAAGTTCAAAACATAGTGCGCGCACATGCCTGCGTGGCAAGGGAAACCTACGTGCTTGAGTACACTCGAGCGGAGCAGGTGGGCGGTCGAGCGCACCGTCCGATTTGGCAACAAATTTAAGTCTATTGCAAATTATAAACCCTAGTTTTAGGCCTATAAATAGAGAAGAATAGGTTAGGGAGGCTACGAATTTTGAGATTTCAAAGGAGAAAGAAGAGAGTTTTAGGGTTTCCTAGCTTTTGGATCTCAACTTTGTTATTCATATTTGTAAGTGCACAATTTTCCATTATGAATTCAATTAATCTTGTTTTGTCTTTCAATAACATGAGAGGCTAAACCTAAAAACTAAGGTTGAAGTTGAAGCCTCACTTATGATTAGCAACTTTGTTTCATGTATGTAATGTTTCCCAATTTAATGGTTTAATTGCCCTATTGGTTTACTTCTAATCAATTGGATTGAATAATTCTTGGATATCTTTTGTAATTCAAGGATACACTTGATGATTTGAGATTATTCAATACAATTGATTGCTTGTTTTTTTTTTTGTTAAAAACACTGGATTTCCCCTGTGATTTATTCTCTGGATACAATTGATGTTTTGATAAAAATTGGATATTTTCTTGTGATTTACGGATACAGTTAATCATTTGATTGAATATTGGATTTCTTTTGTGATTTGGGTTATGAATGGATACTTGGGATATTTTGATTAATTCTTTGAAGCAATAGTAAAATAAACCTAAGATTTATATGCGAGAACTTTGGGGAATATTATAGACCATGAAATTATGTTGCTATGAATTTGTGAGTGCGGATTCCGAAACCCTAGTCCTTCGTCATTAGATTACAATCACATTAAATTTCTTAGTCTTTTGATTTTTCATTCAAACAAAAATCTCTCAAAAATTTGGAACTAGATTAGGGTTCAATTAATTTAGACTTAAAATTGCTTTCAAGAATACAATTTCTTGTGGGATCGACCTCGTACTTGCAATCCATTGACTACAATTGATTCGTGCACTTGCAAGTTAATTAAAATTGACACAACAAATACTCTGTTATTTCTACCCCTTTGTCCCTTATGACAAAATGGGGGAGAGTGTGTTTTGAAAACTTTTTCTTTTGTCCTTTGCCTTTGCTCCTTGAAATCTTTTGTGGCTGTTTTTTTCTTTTCGTTTATTGAATAAGCAGTAATGTTTTCTGTGTGAAGTGTTTCAGAGTCAAGTCATTGTGGCATTGATAGTTGGATAATCTGATGGAGATTATTCTCACTTATTTTGGAATAGTGCAACAATGGTCTTTTGGAGTAAGTTCCATGACTTACCACTTTGGTTTGCTTTGGTTTGGAAGGAGTGGTCTTTGTGGTTTGATGGTTTTTGTGGCTTTGAGCCTTGTAAAAGTTTTAAACATTTGTTTTAGGTTTTTTTCATTGAATGCCCAAAGCGGGAGACTGTTAAGTTTTAGGTTGGCCATATTCAATGTTATTTCTTATATGTTTATGTGTTTAATTGTGGAACTTTGAGAGTTTATTCTAAGGTTTTAGGGCTTCTTGAAGTGTTTTCTGTTTTCCATCAGAAGTGCCATCAGAACGAGGTTTGTAACGGAACCAAATAAAGAGCCCCCTGTTTTCCCATCAGAAGTATTGTCAAAACGAGACATGTAATGGGAGCAAAAATGGTCTCCCTAGTTTCTTGTCAGGAATTGCGTCAGGACAAGTATGTAATGGGAATAAAGGTTGGATTCCCTGGTTTCTCGTTAGGAGTCTCGTTAGGACAAGATATGTGACGGTCTTGGTTGTTGAAGCTTTTGTTTTCTCATAAAAAATGCCGTCAAGACTAAACATGTAACGGGAGTTACTATCGCCACGTCAAGAGTCTCGTTAGGACAAGACGTGTGACGGGACTGAAAGTGAAGCTATTGGTGCCTCATCAGATACGCCGTCAAGATGGGACATATAATAGGGAGTTACTGTTGCCGTGTCAAGAGTCACGTTAGGACAAGACATATTACAGGATTGAAGAATGAAGCTACTATCAGAAACTTCATCAGGACGGAACATGTAATGGGAGCAAAGGTTGGGGTTCCTGTTTTCCTGTTAGAAGGCATGTTAAGATGGGACATGTGACGAAGCAGAGGCATTTGGCCTTCTCGTCAGAATAGGACTGCTGCACGTTAGGACATGGATATCTCAGATTTGGGAAATCTGGTCTTCCAGTTAAGACGTAAAGGAGGAAATGTTTTCCATTATAAAAGGCCTTTAGTCACTGTTCATTCTTCAGACTTTGAAAATTTATTTTGTGAGCTCTCTTCAGTGAAGTCTCAATATTTCTCCACGAGTGCTATGTCTCGGTGGTGCTATTACTCAAGAGGGGAGGTGATATAGCTTTACGCTGCCCTTTACTCTTGATTGGCGTATAGCCTTTGGCGTGCCTTGTTCACTTGCTATTTATAAAGATGGTTACTTTGGATGCTTTGTGAAGGAAGTCTACTAAAGGGTCAGTAAGGAGATGCACATTGCTTGAAGATGGTCACGATGGAGACAAGTTGGAAAGGTTGTTGTTCTTACTAAGTTTAGAGTTCCTTAAGGGAGTAAGTATCGTCTATTTTGTAACTGTGAATCTTCATTTAGTGGTTTCTTGGGTTTGGCTGCCCCGGAGTGGCTTTTACCTTGAGGTGCTCAAGGGTTTTCCACTTCATAAACAAACCTTGTGTTGTGGTTATGTTTGTTTGTTTTATTCGGCTATGCATATTATGTGTTTGATGAAATGGCTTAATTGCTTTCTTTCGAATTTTTGATTCGAAGAGGTAGAACACGATCCTGATAAACTTTCAACATTGAATATGGCTATGGATGTGAGAAATGTGGTTATCACACAAGGTCTTAATCCATAATCTTTGTATCCTAAATAAAGATGTTTGCAGTCGGTAAATGGATCTGGCATTCCATTTTGTGAAAGACTGTTACACATCGAGTCTCAGTTATTTACCTTGATCAAGCGAAACGGAGAGTTCAGATTGATGTGTAGGTGTTGAGACCCTAAAGCACTGAACTGACAAAGGAATCATCTTTCCACAAAGATATTGTCTATAAGGAAAGACAATAACTTCTTAAAGACTACTTATGACTTTGATTCTAAATCTTGAGGACATTGTGGACTCCGATGTTGCATGGAGATTATTTTGATACACCAAAGGGTGAACAAATATACGATCAACAATTCTGGTGTGTTAGACAATTACATGCAATATTGTGGACAAGTCTTTTCTAATAGGGGAGTCAAATCCTTTGTCGAAGAACAAAGAAACAATAAATTTCCCCTTGAGATAGATTTTATGGATATTATTCTCAGAGTCTTTGGCCGGGGCATTTTGGTTGGTATACCAAAATATATACATATGTTTTCACAAGTATGAAAATAATGTAAAATTAGCGACTCAAGGATAAAGAGGTAGAAAATTTAGTGGCAGTATTTGTTGTGAGTTTTAAAGTACTCGCAAGTGCACGAGTCATTTGCAATATAGTTTATGCAAGTGTAAGGTTGAATCCACAGGGAATTGTGTCATGAAATTTAATTCCTATCTAAATCAATTCTATCTTAATCTAGTTCCAAATTGTTTTTGATTTTGAAAATAAACAAACATAAACTAAATAAAATAAAACTAATCACAAGACAAAAATACTAAAGTTGTGGAATCCACACCCACCAAGTTGGAACAACACATTCATGTTCATCAATAAAATCTTAAGTTCTCACAAATACAAACCTATGTATGTCTTGCTATGCTTCACAAATCAATCAAAAAGATCTAATGTATCCATCCATTGTACAAAATCATAAAAGATATCCGGATTTAACCAAATCATCAATTGTATCCATTGGACAAAAAACAAATAAATATCCAATTTTATTTTAATCAAGTGATGTGCCAAATACTACCCAAATTAATAGATAGTATTTAGTATGTTTTAACTCGCAAGTGCACAAGATAAAAACAATAGTATAGTGCAGCAAGTACGAGATCGATCCCACGAGGATTGTGATTTTGTTTTGAATTAATTAAAATATCAAATTTGTCACTGAATTGATATTGAGAAAAAGAAATAAAAAGATATAAAGATAAAAGTGAAGGTAAAGGTAAAGGCAGTGCTTTGATATTTACCACTAATCATACTTAGATAATATAACAATATGCCAATTCTTTGATCATGTTATGTATATCTAATGTTTGTCAACCTAAGGGCATGGCGTATACTCCTTAAGCTATAGATTTCCCTAAGCAACGAGTTAGGTATAGCGTATACTCTAACTCTTTTCTTTTCTAAGGGATTTAGCATGGTGTATACTAAGTTGTTCCTTAGGAAATCATATGTTCTATGGAAATCAACAAACACATGAGGCCTAGGGCATGACATATACTCCCGGTTCCCCATATTGATTAACCCAAGAATCGCGTTGTGGATTCTTTTGTTACTTCTATTAAACCCAGGACTCGGCTATCCAAATTGATTTAACTAACTAGTCCATGTCACATGCATATAATGGCCAGTCACATACATATGAGAAATTCATGAAAACAGAAATTAATCAAGTTAAATATCACAACATGATCATCACAAAGGCGCCAATATTGAAATATTAAATAAGCATAATTAGGGCTTCAATCTAGCCCTCCTCAAGAGTTAGTTACACGTAATTAAAATAAAATAAAAGGAAAAAGGTAAAGAAAGAACCGAAAGGCAGCCTCCAATTCCTCTCCCCAAAGTTGTGCCTCTTCCAAGGATGTTTATTCTTGAGGTTTAGAGGTTTATTTATAGGCTTTAGAAGTCCTTGACAAACTAGTAAACCTAGGAATTTTGTAGGGTTTTAATCCTGTTACAATTGGGAGTTGGAAAACCCTAATATGGAAGGAAAGGGAGTCTGTCCGCAACTTCTTGAATTCTCCAGCGCGCAGGTCTGTGATCGATCCTTCTTCTGTCCTGCGCTCGATCGCTCCTGGCCTTATTTGTGTTTAATCCTCTCAGGTACTACGCTTGATCACAAGTACCTTGTGATCTATCACAATGTCAGGGAGCTCCAATTTTCTCCATCTTCTCTCTTTGAGCCCAAATCATCTAGATTTACTTCATTTTCTTCCGAAAGCCTGCAAAAATATGAAAAATGCAAAAAGGAATTAAAATAGCCTAATTAACTAAAACCAAAGGATTAAAACATACAAGTTAAGGGCTGAAAATATGAATATTTTAGCACTTATCACAACCCCAAACTTACATATTGCTAGTCCCTTAGCAATACAAAACTAAAAACAAAAATGGCAAAAACAGAAAACAAAAGATAAATTCATCTTTCGTGGGATGTACGATTGCATTTAGCGTATGCAACAAGCCTTTTAAACCCCTAGGAATTTCCTAGTGGACGAGTGAAGTCTCGTGAGGGTTTTCCAGAAATGTTACCCACAAACATCATGCACAGTTCATGTTATTTCAAAAATTAAAGCATCACTTCAAGATCATGGTTTTCATTCATAAGCAAACTTAAAAAGATGAACTCCATCTTCACAATGAATTGGAATCTTAGAGTGAAATTACTTACAAAGGACATGCTAAATCATCACAAGTTTGAAATTTGTGTACAGTGAATTAGTACAAAATTACGAGGCTTCCAAATCTTTCCAATATGCAATGTCTCCTTATCTCAGAATTCACTGAAATTCCTATTAGAATGACACACTGGCATATTTCTTTTTCTTTTTCTTTCTTTTTTTTTTTTTTGGTTAGGTTCTGCAATGTTGGTTCCCTTAAGCTTTCTATTTGACCCTTGTAGCGAGTGTTAAGTCAATGACTCTCAAACCAGATGGTTTTAGGGCATTAGGTGTAAAGACACCCCTAAGGACCTATTAACTCAAGTAAAAAAGGCTACAAAACCAACTAACCATGACATTGATCAAATCCAAATTTTTCATCTTTTGACGTGAACATTCAATGCTTTGAGGCAAGAGGTCCAGCTACTTAGTGAAAAGCCATCAATGATCATTTATTTATTCTTTTTTTTTTCATCACTATATATGCCATAGTGTCATTTAATAAGTCATCCAATTTCATCCAAGATGCAGAAACACGCATATTAAACCTCATGTCATACCTCACAAATTATGTGCTAATGTGCTTGAGTGCTTGGATCAAACATGTGATTTTTTAACTGTCCTCAACAAGTAACCAAACTAACAGATTCACTCATCAGATCATGTGGTCAAAATTTTAAGCTCATTGATGAATTCAAATCACAATTCTTTTTAGATCAACTTAAAATTTTTGAGCAAACAAGAACATGCATAAACATTTTTTTTATTTTTTTTTAAAAAAATAAACGAACAACAACACAAAACAAATAACATGAAAACTAATCATAGGTTAGCAGAGGTTTTATGTGATGTTGTATCCTTCTAGCTTCGGCTATAATTTGCATTTTCAGGGCTTTGTGCTCTTGCGATGTAAGAGCTTTATGCTCGTGATTATTATCAATGAAATTGGAATGTATTTCTTTCAAAAAAGAAGAAGAAAAAAACATGAAATTGGGACAAAGTGTGTGTGAACATGTGTGCCCATACCCCCAAACTTAAATGACACATTGTCCCCAATGTGTCGAAGTAAAGGAAAGAATGTACCTGAGAGATAGTGGACATAGTCTTGGAAAGCATGGCTCATAGCACACCCCCAAACTTGAAGTGAAGCACACTTGTCCCTGCAAAATAAGAAAACACACAAACAAGTAAAAAGGAACAAAACAAAAACTAATTAAAAAAATTGAACTGAAAACTCATTAAAAAAAAAGAAAATGATAAACTATGGGGTGCCTCCCATGAGCGCTAAGTTTTACGTCTTCAGCCAGACAGTGGTCCCATCTCAATGCTGTCCAGAAGTAGATGCTCCAGATGGTAGTGGCAAACGGCTTAGGATGGTTTGCATCAATTCTTCCAAGGCAGCTAAGCGTTGATCCATTAGCCTTATCTTCCCGAGCCTCCTTTCTTCGATCAGCCAGCTCTCTCCGAAGGCCCCCATTTCTTCACAAAGGGAGTGGTATTGGGCGGCTCGAAAGTGAAGCGAGGCCTCCTCCTCATCTGCTGCTACCAGCTCAGCTGCCAGTTCATCTTCTTCCATTGGCTCGGCCTCGTCCGCCTCTTCGCCAGCTTCCGGAGGAGCCTAGGGTATATGGAAGCAGCTCTTGTTCCATTGGCGAATGCCATATATTGGAGTAGTAGTGACCGGTTCATTAGCTGTAGTGCCCTTGATGCCCTTTTTTCCAGAGAATGTATGTGATCAAGTATGGGAAAGGCAACCCCCATGAGTGTGTGGACTCTGCTCCCCCAATGTGCACTCCATTCCAAAATTTATGGATTTGGTTCCAAATGATGTCAGGAATGGAGTACCAGGCATCCTTGTGGAAGGAGTAAAAGGTTTGTAGAAATTGATCACGCCTTTGAGTTTTGTGTCCTAAGGGGAAGGCATTGCGAAGCAAAACGGAGTCCACAAACCACTGCCTTCGAGATAGCTTGGACCGGCTACCAGCATTATGGTGGGCATCCACAGAGTGCCCTTGGCACATATCTTCAATGATTTTCGTCACATAGTATCGGGGCGGTTGCTTGGCAAAATGTGCAGCTTCTGGAGGATGCTCATCGTTGCATTGAAGGGCGGCGGCAATGTCGGCCCTAGTCACATCAATAACTCGGCCTTGCACCTTTGAGGAGAGAGCAGCCAGGTTGTCATAGTCATGGGAAAGCTTGGCATAAAATTCAATGACCAACTTCCGGTAGGCGGTGGAGGTGACCGGCTTGAAGAGCTTCTTGAGTCCCCTTCGCTTAAACTCGACGACTGCTCATTAAGTCGCCTCATGGCTTTGAAAGTCTTCGCGAATGGCGAAGGTAGTCTCAAACAGCAGCTCCCGCTCCTCAAAAGTGGGTGGGGGAGAAATAGCATGGGTCTCGAACCCCTGGAGGATGAAGCACGGGTTCTTGGCATGTTGTGCTTGTTTTGGGACTTTTGTCGAACAAGTGGTGTGCACTTCTGATGACCACAAAAACAAAATGCAGCAAAGGATGCCCAAAACTCCCTACAAAGATTTAAAAAAACCCAACACAGAGGCAATGTGGGTGGATGAACACCCACAGTTGCAAGAAAACAAAAGAAATTTGGAGGTTGGGTGAGTTGTTCGGAGATGGGTGTTAATGGGAATGGTGAAGGGGTTATGGGTAATGTGGTGGTAAAATGGGAGTATGGTGGCCAGAGAGGTGACCTATGTGGTGGTGGTGTGGTGGATTTCATGAAAAATAGGAGAAAGATGGGAGGAGTACAAGTGCCGAAGGTGGGTGTGGTTAGAACCTGTACGGCGCTGGGAGAAATAGTTGTGGGGTCAGGAGAAAAAGTGACCTAAAATAGGTCACTTGCCCTGATGTCTGAGTGCGCACGATTGCATTCGGCCAGAGGTGTGTGTGTGTGGGTCATGTGCGCTCGATCGCACCTAAGGTGCGTTCGATCGCACTGACAAAAAGTGTCGAGCCACCCTTCGGTTACTGTGCTCGATCTCACGCAGGGTGCAATCGATCGCAGTAACAGAATAAAAACATAACAAAAGACTTGAAACACTAAGACATTAAAGTAAAACAAAACACAAAGAAAAACAAAAACAAAATATAAAATAAAACAAACAACAAAATAAAAAGGATATGCTATGGGGTGCCTCCCATGAGCGCTAAGTTTAACGTCTTCAGCCAGACGGTGGTACTTTAAACTTGAAGCACCAATCTTTCCTTCTCTCGCACCAAAGGGAATGAATCTTTTCTGTTGCAAGGTGTTTTCAAGTGTTTCTAGATTGGGGAAGACCACTCTGAGTTTTCTCAAACAGTTGCTCATCCGGTGGGGAATCATGAACTAGAATATAGTATGAAGAAAACTCAGGGAGCTTTTCTATCTTGATGTCCTCAAATTGCTCATGTGGTAGCTCTAACAGACTTCTCTCTTGGCCTCTTGGTGTTTCAGGAATAAGAGCTAATGGTGAAAAAGTCTTAGTGCTCTCTTCTTTTTCCTGATGTGGCTTTTGTGGATCTTTGGTTTGCTCCTCTTTCCCCTGTTCCACTTGATTTTCAGCCACCTCTACACTCCTCAATGAGATAGCTTGCTCATGATAGTAGGCACACTCTTCTGCCTACACTCTTCCTCCATGTATTGTCCATTGGGATTTTCCATCAACTGACTTTGACACTCTTCTTCTTGGTATTGTTGACGCCAATTGATGGGAGATGCCTTCACTATCCTGGCCAATTTTCCACGGACTTCCAGTCTTTGAATGGCTTGGTTAGTCTTTGTATTGAATTGTTTTTGATCAGCCGTGAATTGCTGTTGTGAGGCCATGAACTGTTGTTGAGAAGTCATGAACTGCTATTGAGAAGTCACCAGGGCACCAACTCATATAGAACCCTTTGCTGTGCATTTGTGCTCATGCGATGTGATAAGTGCTAAAATATTCATATTTTCAACCCTTAACTTGCATGTTTTAATCCTTTGGTTTTGGTTAATTAGGCCATTTTACTTCCCTTTTGTATTTTCTTTGTTTTTTTAGGCTTTTGGAAGAAAAGAAAGCATTTCTGGAAGAATTACAAGCTTAAAGGGCAAATTGGGAAAACCTAGAAGATATGGTTAAGCTTAGCCAATCATGGTTAAGTTTAATCCAATAAAGGAAAGGCGCAAATCGGAATTTCTCAAATAATAGTCAAACTCGGATTGGATGCAAAATTGGATTCTGGACATGCCTCGGTATTTTGACCATAACTTTCAGCTCAGACATCCGATTGGAGTGATTCAATCGGAATTGGAAAGCTAACTCAAAGGGATACAAATAATTGTGAAATAGTATTTTCCCAATTCGGAGCGGCGCAAGGTCAAAATTGCGCCACAAGTTAAGATCGCAATTTTGAGCGAATCTTACTCCGATTTGGACTTAGGTTTTCTCTATCCTAATTGGACTTGGACTTAAAACTCCGAATTTCCTAGGATTACTAGGGCTTCTAGGACTCTCCTAAGCCCTATAAATAGACCTCTAAGCCTCACAATTAAAATCATCCTTGGAGACAATTAGAAGGAGACAACTTTGGGGAGAGGATTGGAGGCTACTTCTAGGAGCGGTTTTCGGTTCTTTCTTTCCCTTTTCTTTTCTTTTTTTCTTTTTTTCTTTTTATTTTAATTATGTGTAACTAACTCTTAGAGAGGGCTAGATTGAAGCCCTAATTATGTTTATTTAATATTTCAATATTGGTGCCTTTGTGATAATCATATTGTGTTGCTTAACTTGATTAATTCCTATTTTCATGAATTCCTCATGTGTATGTGACTGGCCATTATATGCATGTGGTACGGACTAGTTAGTTAAATCAATTTGGATGACCGAGTCCTGGGTTTAACATAAGTGACAAAAGAATCTACACCGCGGTTCTTGGGTTAATCAACATGGGGAACCGGGAGTATACACCCAGACCCTAGTCCTCATGTGTTTGTCGATTTCCATAAAACATATGCTTTTCTAAAGAACAACTTAGTATATACCATGCTAAATCCTTTAGTAAAGAAAAGAGTTAGAGTATACACCCATGCCTAACTCGTTGCTTAGGGAAATCAATAGCTTAAGGAGTATACACCCATGCCCTTAGGTTGGCAAACATTAGGTATTCATAATATGATTGGATCATTGGCATATTGTTATATTAATTGAGTATAATTAGTGGTGGATATTAAAGCCCTGCCTTTACCTTTATTTTATCTTTATATCTTTTTATTTCTTTTTCACAATATCAATTCAGTGACAAATTGATATTTTTAATTAATTCTAAACAAAATCACAATCTCCGTGGGTTCGACCTCGTACTTGCTGCACTATACTATTCTTTTGATCTTGTGCACTTGCGAGTTAAAACGTACTAAATATTATCTATTAATTTAGGTAGTATTTGGCACAACACGATGCTGCTCCCTGGTGGCTTTCTTCCAAAACTCCGTATTTTTCACTTTAAATGCACAGTTTTCCTTCAACAACCTAAAAACACTAAAAACAAAAAACTAACACAAAGCATTAGATTACGACACAGCTAAAGGATTAATTAATGTAAATTAAACGGTCTAAATGTGCAATACTTGGCACACATCAGTATTCTTAGCCTTAATTCTGCTATAAAATATTGCATGGAGGGATCATAAGTCAACATTAAGTAAGTCAAAATGATTAATTGTTTTAATAAAAAATATTTATTGCAGTGCATTCACAATTCTTTAGTGGAATTAATTATGATTAAAATATCGTTACATAACGAATGTCAGAGAGATATGATTATGGACATATTTAAGCCAATAATTATTATTTTTCCTTTAGGTCCCTTACCAAGATGATGAAATTGAACCAAAGTTAGGTTTTCTTATTTATTGGGCTACTTGTTTTATTTATTTAAAACATGAGCAGAGATGCATGTATGAAGAATTGCACTTGGTATAAAACTTAGAGGTCCAAGGGATAGTGGGAACACATAAGGCTAGAGAAAAATTTCATAGCCTATGCATTGGTCTCTAAGAGGATTGGGTTGGGATAAAACCCAAAGTCCAAGGGAAAAATTCTCTGGCCTCACGCGTCACATATAATAGTAGTGGCTAGGGTTTTTCAACCCTAGCCGTCCACCATACTCCTAGTGTAACTAGGTCTAGCCTCTTATTATCCTATATGGATTAAAACTATTGTTTTGTCTCACATTGGTTATTTCTCAACCTCTGCTAACATACTAAACCTATAAATAGAGAAGAACCTAAGCTTTCAAATTACTCATCAAATTCCCTTAATAATTAATTTTGAGAATTTCTCTGAGAATTAATAGCTCTTGTATTAACTCACGAAGAACAAAAATTTAAGATTTGAAAAGCTAAGTAAGAGCCCACACTCTCCTAGTTATTATTAGTCATTGGTGAGAAGATCTAGATGTCTCATTATCCCTGAGATCTATTGTGTTCTTGGAGAAGAATAAGCAAAAAGATTTTTCCCAAAGCCAAGTGTGGTCCTTGATATCTAAATAAGTGTTATTTGTTCTTGTGATTTAATTTTAAATAACAAATTTTCTTCACATGTTCTTCTTAAAGTTGTTCTTGGGCATGTAAATTTGAATTTTTCGTTGTGTAATTTCTGATTTGCATACCTATTCCCAATACACTAATACGATTGAGTTCAAGCTTGAACTCGCACAAAATTTACCCCTTGGCGAGCCAAGCTCTAACAAAGTTTTTTGGCTATAGCTTTACTAAATATTACATGAGCCAAGCTCGAGCAAGTACTACTAGCTCAAACTCGACTTGCATACACCCCTAATTGCAATACACCAAAGCTATGATAGTAAATAGGCTTGCTTGTACCCCTTCTACAATCATGCGGAGACCTTGCGTAGTGGCCCTCTCCCCTAACCAATAAAGATTATTTACAATTGTGAGCTCAAATTGTTTGGTGGGTAGCTCGAAGCCCACATGTCTTGAGTGTTTGAGAGTGCAGGGTCCACTTGTCCCGCCCTTGTAGTTTCCTTCTCTATGGGACTACGCAAATTACATAAACAACTTTGATCCATTTCCTCACAAATAGGGTAAGTCATGGATGCAGTGGTGGAATCAGGAATTTATCTTTGCGAGGGCTGATTTTTTTTTTTTTTTTTTGTTCTTTTCATGTACTATGTTTTCACTATACAAAAAAGATATAATAAACACAATCTAAAATAGAAATGAAATATTTTATAACATAATATGTATACAGCAAAAAACATATATATCGAACCTCAGAAATATGTGTCATGTACAATTGATATATTAGTAAGAGCACATGTTGCAGTGACCCAAATAATTAACTAAGCTTAGGTAGCTTAGTTAGAAGGTTAATTTGGGTTTTGGGTCACTAGGAATAGCTGGAAGGGCACTTTGGATATTTTGGACTTTCTGACCAGACGTACGCCCATCAGTACTGAACATACGCTCATGTCATTAGTAGAGCACGTACATGGGGGGACCACCATACGTACGCCTGCAAAAAGTACAAGGACGTATGCCTGGGCACCACCTAGACGTACGCTGCTTTTTGGAAAACCTCTGGATAATACCTAGATGTACGCTACAACCTTTGGACCACTGTGTAAATAGTACCGGACGTTCGCTACTTTTCAGATTCTCACCTATAAATACCCCCTTACCTTCGACCTCTCACACCCATTTTCACCCCCAGGCTCCTAGAACTTTGTGTAAGTGTGTTCTAATGAGTTTTGTGAGTTTTTATGAAGAAGGAGAGGAGGTTCTTGAAAGTTGCTTCTAGGAGGTAACCCTTTACGGTTAACTTTTCTTTCTATGTCGTTATGCTCTTTTAACGCTTGATTAAACTAGCTTAGTTGTTTTGAGTTTCAAGCTAGGTTATACTTTGATTTTGGCAGATTAGTGTTTTACCTTTGTCGAACGTGTTTTCGTATGCATGGAGACCTTATTTTGAGATAGGAAGCCTTAGAAAGCCTCTTGGTAACCTTAGAAATTGGTTTGGGAGGATAGGAGGATGCATGGACGAAATAAAGTTCCACCTGAAAACCTTCTAGGCAGACGTACGGCATCGAGCTCGGACATACGGTCATAAGTATTCCAGGGAATGCTATTTTGGCCAGGCATCCAATAGCTCTTGTTTTCAATTTTAGGGTTGTTTTAAGTTAGACTTAGAACTAATAGATGGTTTTCCACAAATTTGGAGAACCCGAACCGTTTGGAGGAATATTCGGAGACTTTGTTCGACCTAGGTGAATTTTAACTCACATAATGCTCGCCATTTACTTTCCCACATTGCACGTCTATTTTGTGTACCAAAACATGCATATTTGCAACTCTCATGATACACACTTTATTGCACATGAACTCTAGCTTTTTGAGGAAAAATGTTACGCTGAACATGTTAATGAAAGTGAGACTTGTAAAAAGGGCATGCATATAAAATATGGACAAGATTAATTGCATCGTATGACATGGTACACCGGTACGTGCGGGATAACGGCCATGGGCTTACTATACATGTTAACTTTATGGTCAAATGTGTGTGTTATATGGGCATTGGATCTACTGGTTGTTTCATGACAGGTGCAGCCTTAACAGGCGGTCATTACAGGACAGACATCATTAGTGGTGTGGGCCACCCGAGGTCAGACTCGGTCATGCCGCTAATGGGATGTACGGTAGCATATAAAGTATGCACCGGTGTTGTATTACAGGTCCCTCGGGACAGCGCCAACCCTACTGAGAAGGGGTAATATCTTGGGTAGACCATACTATTTAACTATCATTGTTACTCTATATCATACGCATATATCATATATTTATATCACACTTATGGAAAATTGTCATGATGAAACTGTTGCATACTTTATAAAAATAGAGTTCATCATTAAACTGATATAAGTATTATCTATATTAACATTCACTAAGTCTTTAGACTTACCCCCTTTATTTTATGTTTTTCCCTCTCCATTACGAATAATTGTGCATTTTAGCTAGCATAGACGAGGATGCCTATGGACTGGACATGGGTGATTGTGCAGGACTTGATCTGAGTCTTTTTGAGGATATGGACTTAGTTTGGTTGAAGTTCATGTGGGATGACGGAGGAACTACCCAGGCAGACATGATCGAGATTATTATCTCTTTAGCTTTGCTTAACTTAGGATTTGATCTGTTGATCTTTTGTAAGACAATAGGAAAATTACAGTTAACTCCCCCAAAGTTGTTAGCGATTTGTAATTCCGCCTCCAAAGTTTCAATTTTTGCAATCCACTCCCCTAAAGTTTCAATTTTTTTCAATTCAGGCATTTTGTCAGTCAAAGCGGCTTTGACTGACGGAACAGTGATCACGTGCGACGCACGTGATCACTTTATGCGGTTTGGTGCCCAAAATACCCTCATCAACATTCCCTCCCTCACTCATGCCCTAATCCAGCTGACCCAAGTCCTAACCCAGCTGACCCATGCCCCAACCCAACCCAGACTTACTTACTTTAAACAACAAATAAACAAGTGAAACTGTCAAAAGCCAAAGCACGCACGAGGTGAAGAACTTGCTGACCTACAATCGAAAGGGACGCGATAGACGTATAACCCACCTCCTCGACAGCCACTCGACAATCTACGCGACAACCACTCGAGAACAACCCAAAGTTTGAACTTTTGCGCATTTGTGTACGACGAGGTAAGTTTTTGCTCTTTTTGATTCGTAAATTTGCACTGAACTGTGTAGTAGCTTTCTAGGGTTTTTGGTAAATTGGGGTTTTCTTGAGGGGGTTTTTAATTTGGTTATCCCTAACTCTGTGATGTTGATTTATTGTTAACAAAAGTTGTTTTCTATTGTATATGGATTTATTGCGAAGAGAGAGAGAAACGATGGAGTATACCTTAAGTTCTAGAACTTCATCTTCACCGTAGAGGCTTTGCTACTGTGAGCGGCAGATGGTTGTAAAAATAGCTCAAACATAGCACAATTTCGGAAGGGGTTTATGGATTACGAAAATTACAGGGCACGTTTAATGTTTATGATGAGTGTTGCGAAAATTTGGGCAAGTTCTTCAAACACGTAATTTCTTGTTTATGGTTGTAATTTTCGTAGTGGGTTCTTTAGGGTTTAAGATAAATATTGATAATTTCTTGTTTATGGTTTTAATTTTCGTTGTTGGTTATGTGTTGAAGTTGAGTACTGATAATTAGGGTTTAGGGTTATGGTTGTGGGTTCTTTGTTTAGTTATTTGTTTATGATGTGCTATAATTTGTTTATGGTTTAGGGAAATTTGTATGGAAGAGTGCTTTCAATCTACGCACATGAGTGGTTTGAACATGTCATACTTCTCGCGCATGGCTTTTATTGTCAATATAGAAGAGCATCCAGAAGGTTTATGCATTTTAAAATTTTATGTGCAATGGTTTAGGCGTGATGCTTGTGTAATGGTTGAAAACCAAAATTTCGGCAAGTTCTTCAAACACGTAATTTTTTGTTTATGGTTGTAATTTTCGTAGTGGTTTTTTTAGGGTTTAGGATAAGTATTGATAATTTCTTGTTTGAATTTCTTGTTTATGGTTTTAATTTTCGTTGTTGGTTATGTGTTTAAGTTGAGTACTGATAATTAGGGTTTAGGGTTATTGTTGTGGGTTCTTTGTTTAGTTATTAGTTTAGGGTGTGCTATAATTTGTTTAGGGTTTAGGGAAATTTGTATGGAAGAGTGCTTTCAATCTAAGCACATGAGTGGTTTGAACATGTCATACTTCTCGCGCATGGCTTTTATTGTCAATATATAAGAGCATCCAAAAGGTTTATGCATTTTAAAATTTTATGTGTAATGGTTTAGGCGTGATGCTTGTGTAATGGTTGAAAACCATTTAACTATCGAATTTTATGTGTAATGGTTTTTCAATTACACTATCGAATAAATTCGATAGTGCAGTTGAAAAAAAAAATGATTGTGAAAAAAACTTCACCATTTAGTAATTTTATATGTAAAATTTGTTGTACATGAATTCTGACCATTATGTTATATAAATAAGACCGTAATTAAAGTTCCAACTATTATGTACTCACTAGTTTAATTTTGAGTGAAACCCCTAATTAAAAGGGAATGTCATTAACTGCTTCTGTCATTATAAACTAATATTTTATGTGTTTAGATTGGTGATTAATAGTTATTTACTATTTTATAGATCAACCGAGATTGTGGTTACTTTGAATGGATTGATCTTGAGCTGTGTGCAAAATGTAAAAGGGTTGGAACTTGGTTCTAGCGAAAGCACCAAAAATTGTTGTCAGAAGCAAAACAGTGTGAAGACATGGTTCAAGTTGAAGTCAATAAGGTGAAGGTAGAAATGGATAAAGAAATTGCCCGGTATCAGAAGGGAGTAGAGATTGGGGAGATCAAACTCCACGCAGTTAAGAAGAATTACCAAACAATTCTTGCGTGTTCCTGGGTAATTTGTTTAAGTGTCATTTTCGTTTTGTTGTTTGGATACACTTCAAGTGGTCCGTATGAATGCAAGCTTGGCCGTTTGAAGTTGAACTGAGGTGTATGTAATTTTGAGATCACATTGTGCTCTTTTATGTTTGTGTCATTTTGGGAGCACAATGTGTTACTTTGTTTAGGGTTTAGGGAGCATAATGTGGTATTTTGTACTTATGTAATTGTGGGAGCACAATGCCGTATGTTTTAGAGTCGTGTAATTCTAGAAGCTTATTTGAAATGTACTTTAGTTTTTAATGAATTTATTAGTTGCTATATGACTGTAATTTCCTGTTTTATGTAAACATGAATAGCATGTATGCTATGCATTTGACCATAAAGTCACTTGGGTATTTTGAGTTTGATTTTTTACCTTTAAAAAAAAAAAACATTTATCATTACAAGTGATAAATGTATACCCATTCTGTAACGATTTTATGAAAGACATGAGATACAGATCAACTTCACCACATGTTAGATTTCTTACATAGGTACAAAAACAGCAACCAAAAAAACCCTTTCATAATTGATCTTAGTTTATCAGTGCACAATTTTGTAAGAGAAGTAATTTTGTGGTCTTTTAAGATCTTCTTGTTCATGGGCCAACATAATCACACAAGCACACACGGATCTTGCAGGCATATATTATGAAAATTCAATAATACAATCATTTCAAACCAGCAAATGCAAAGCCAAGATTGTTATGAGTTAGCGTGAGATAGATCATCAACCAACCACACCACACCAAACCAACCTCAAGCCCAACCCTACAAACAATCATTTCAAATACGCAAATCTAAAGCTAAAATGAGTTAAAACGAGTCTCAATAACACTAAAAATCATGCAAACAGAAAAGGAAAACATTGTAAACAAAAAATAATCTGTAGCAAGTAATTAAGGCTGTAATACATTCACAATTTCCATAAAAAATGTCCATATTTCCAACCTACTTCCAACCAGGTAAAAACTATGTACCTTCACATCTTAAACAAAAATAAATCTGCAACAAGTAACTAAGCCTGCAGTACATTCGTAATTTCCATAAAAAATGTCCATATTTTCAACCTACTTCCAACCAGGTAAAAATTATGTACCTCCACATCTTAAACAAAAAAAAAAAAAAAATTGCAGCAAGTAACTAAGCCTTCAACACATTCACAATTTCCATAAAAAATATGTTCATATTTCCAACTTACTTCCAACCAGGTAAAAACTTATCCATACACATTACCAACTTCCAACCACATATACTGTTATCCATACATATTACCAACATCCAACCACATATACTATTATCCATACATATTACAAATAAAAATCACATATATTGTTATCCATACACATTACCAAAAGATGAAACATATCAAAACCACAAAAAACACATAAGGCTAATTGTCCATGACTTTAGGGCTTCCATTGTGGATTGAGCCGTTTTCTCTTGCCTTCCATAATTTCAACCCTTTTCTATTGTTGTTGCAATGCATTTTCCTTTCAACTTTGCAATAGTATCAGACTTTGCTGCAGCACTAGTACCATGAGGTGGTGTAGCACTAGTAGGTGCACCTATACCACTTTTGTCTGCAACACTAATGCCTACACCACCTCTTCCTGCACCACGTCTGCTTGTACCACCTCTGCTTGCAACACTAATGCCTACATCACGTCTGCCTGCACCACTTCTGTCTCCATCACCTCAAACTGCAAATCCCCCCCCCCCCCCCCAATTTTAGACCTTTTAGGTCCACCACCCATAGTTTTCCGTCCAGTTCCACCACCTCTAGTTCTAGGCCCTGCACATGAAGGTTGAGTTGCAACGGGGACCTCTTTAGTCAGGTCAATATGTACAGGAGCCTTGGTAGGTGTACTACAAAAAATACCTCTAATCCTATCAAATGTACGAATCCTTGATGCAGGTCCTCCTGTGACCATTACAGGAATTTCTATATCTTCTATACTTCCATCCTGGTCCATGCTGGAGGTAAGATAATTCCTGCCCCAGGTTCAAAGGGGGCGAGATTGCTATATTGGTCTTCAATAGGTGGAGGTGTTGCTCCTCTTTCAGGTCCAAATCCAGGGGAAGGTGTGTGCTCTCTTTTATCAACAAGACTGGGGATTACAAATCCATGTGGAGCATGGGTAAACTGAACTTTCCCCTTACCCTTCTACAAAAACAGCAAATGAAATAAAAAATAATAATAATATAAAATAAATAAGTACTAGATGATAGCAAAGATATGTCATATTAGGGTTTAGGTGAATAAATGTACGAAGTAAATACGACTATCATATAGTTAAGTACCTTGAGTATGGTGCATGCTTGTGGACCAGTGGTTGACCCAGATGCTGTAATGTTCTTGTTCAAGTCCTCTTTATTCTAAACAAGACCATACAAAGAAAAAACAAATTATGAACTAATAAAAAATGGCAAATGCATGGGTATGAGAAAACCTACAACTAAAACAACATCCTTTCTAAATACCTTTACTGCATTTGATGACTGGCTAGGACCACCACTGCCACTACTTTTCACCGCCTTAGCATTCTGCTAACATCAAATGTGCCAATTGTAAAGTGACTACATTTACCTACAAACCCTAAAAAAGTGGCAGTACACGTGCCCAAAAATGTCTACCTTGCACACAACACGTGCCTTGCTTTTCACCCGTTGTTCGAGTATTGGACCCAACACTTTGTGGCTGCATAAAAATTTGCAAAAAATATTAGCATGGCATACGAAGTCTAAAACAAGCCAGTTAAAACCAAGTTATATATTAAGGACGATTTAATAGGGTTCAATAACACTTACACTTGCTGTAAGGGGGTATTAAGCTGACTTCTTGAAGATTGATTCAGTGGACAGCTCCTCTTATTGTGACCCAAACCAGTACACTTCCCACATCTCATCCTTGCTCAAAATTTTCTCATTCGGTTTGGATTTTTGGGGTCCCTACTCTCATTAGGAGCCCTCTTTCTTAACCTCTTTGCTCTCCCAGGGGCCACTCTAATTGTAGGTGGTTCCAAATGATCATGTCTGGTCTTTATCCATTGTTCCTCACCAGGCATTGGGTAAATTATTGGTGTATATGCCTTCTTGTATGTCTCGATTGTGTAGCATTCATCAACATAGTCCTCCGGATTCCCACAATCATAGAGTACAACAGCAAATGCATGGGGATAGGGGATTCCAGCGATTTCCAATTACATGCAACCACATCGTCTTCTACGCAGGTCTACCACATACTGTTTGTTGCTGGGAGCAGAAACCTCAAACATTCCATCACCAGCATAGGTTGCAATGTAGTCCATTGCGTCCAACCCAATTGCCTCCAACTTTTGCACAAATCTAGGGCACAACCTACCAGGCAACTTCGCAATCCCTTCCCTCTTAGCCTGATATCTCCTCAACAACTTTTTTCTTATCATCTCCAATAATGTCAAAATAGGCTTGTCACGAGCCTTGAAGATGTATGAGTTGAAACACTCACAGATATTTTTCACCAGCAACTCACACCTTGGAGATTCATTAAACCAAGCCCGAGACCACCCACTGGGGTCAATCTTGTTCAAGTAATCATATGCATCCTTACTAAGTTTCTTCAATTCTTCCATATGAGTTGTAAACTCATGTTCAGTGTATGCGGTTGCTGTAGCCCACAACTGCTCTTTCAATGCCAATCCTTTATGGCCCTCCAAGTCTCTGAAGTTGGCATACAGATGCCTAACACAAATTCTATGATCCGCCATTGGAAGCACAGACTCTAAAGCTGGCATGAGACCCTACAGAACAAATTCATAATGCATGAAAAAATGACCAAAATTATAAAATTATTGAACAAATTTGTTTAAGTGTGATATAAAAGTACTGAGCAAAAATTAAATGTAACATAACTTACCTTTTGTCTATCTGAAATGAATGTTGGTCTGCTACCCCGTTCATGCATTCCAAGATCAGACACAAGGGTTTCCAAAAACCATGTCCAAGAGTCTTTGGTCTCAGCTTCGACAACAGCAAATGCAATTGGATACATATTGTTATTCACATCCCTTCCAACTGCAGCTAACAGTTGTCCCTTGAATGGCCCTTTCAAGAAGCATCCAGAAACCCCTTCTTCATTGCAGCAAGAGAAAAATACAATCTTCCAAATTTTGGAAGCACATTTGGGTTTGGCCTGTCAACCTTCATCATCACACAGCTTCCCTTATTAGTTTGTCTCAATGTCTCGCAATAATCCCACAGGTGACTATATTGGTCTTCAAGCTTCCCATATATTTTTTGACATGCCTTGACCCTAGCCCTGTACATCATACTTGGAGTCACATCTACTTTCCACTTTTCCTTCACTTCATGTTGTATGGCATTCAAGGGCATATTGAGTTGAATTCGGAACTTCTCAATCAACTTGTTGGATATCTAAGTTGAGTTCACGATGGAGTTCTTGTATTACCTACCACACACATGTTTAGACTGCATAGATCTGATCTGAAATGTTTGTTCATCAGAAACCTGCCTTGCATATACTCGGTATTGACACTTGTCATCCTTACACACAACAATAGACTTTCTTCTTTCATTCTTTTTGAACCTAATTTCCTTGCCCCTCAAAAGATTGTACTCTTTAACAGCTTCTCTAAATATTTGTATGTCTGGGAAAGTCATGTAGAGATGCAGCTCTGGGTTAACTAGGTCCATTCTGTGAAATTCGAGAGTTTTTGTAGATGGAACCTCAGCTTCCTCATCACTATTTAGTGGTGACTCCAATATGTCACTTCTAGCCATTTTAGAGTTTGTGTCATCATCATCTACTTCTTCAAATTTTTTAATTTTCTTACACCCACTTTCGGACCGAATAGAAGCATCAGTTGTGCGGGCCTCATCATGGTTCCCCTCTTCTTCATCACCTGTTTCTTCCTCATCACCCTCATTGTCATTACCACCACCATCATCACCAATGGTTCCAGCTTCACTAGTTCCATCTCCGGTTGCTCCAGTTCTAGTATCGCCTACGTTAACATCTACATCAAATAAATCCTCATCATCACTGAGTTTGTCTTTCCACCAAGGGTCATCGTAATCAACCCTTCCCTCCTCTTCATCATCATCTTCTCCTTCGTAGTCCTCAACATCACCTTGACCCTCCCCAAAACACACAACATATAAATGCACAATATATTGCCCTTTATGGTAGCCAACCCTGAACAATACGTCGGCATTAGAGCTAATTAAATGCAAACCACCCATTAATGTCTTATTAGGTTCTTTGAAGTATATTAGATCCCCTAGCTTGTACCCGTAGTCTTTACAAATATCTTCAAGTTCAAAAAAAGACAAGTTGTCAGGATCATACCCTTCACCATGAACAGTAACTTCTCCCCCCACGTACTTGCAACCACAACTTCTGTCGAATCTACCACCATAACTAATCTCGAACACTAGATTCAAAGACATCCTACAAAATTAATGAATAAAATATATGACAAGCAGCTTTAAATAACTTTACAAATATAATTACTGCTTGAGAATGAAGTTATACAAATCTAAGCTCAAACTAAAAATACATGCAAATATTTTGGAAGCAAGACAACCAGGTTATAATTCAAATGTTTTTTAGGGTTAGGGTTTAGGGTTTAGGTTTCTTAATATTTTAGAGGAATGTGTAGCGTGGTGTCTTGTGTGCACATGACGTAAGTTGGAGTGTCACATTAATAATATGATTTATAATACTACTTTTACTGTTAGAGTAAATGATTGTCAACCTTCCATCAAATCTAATTTGATTATGTAGCTGATTACTAATTAAAGCCAAATCAGTAAAAATATAGACATGCATAATAGAATAGTCAAGCTTAGTTAATTACATTAGAAAGAAAAGAAGAAAATATAGACATTCAATATCAAAGAGGCTTTGGGATTGGATTGCTGGATTATGGGGTGGGTGGGGTTTGATATAAATCACAGCATAAAGAGGATAGGTGAAACTAGATCTACCAATAATGTTAAGATATTTTCCAGAGTGAAGATATCAACAATCATAACTCTAGCAGCCTAAAACCATATCTTTCTAAAGATAAATACATTTTTTGGTATAAATATGAACAAGAAGACTAGATCTAATCATAAGAAAAGATGTGCATTTTCCCCTTTTTAAAAATAATAATAATAATAATAATAATAATAATAATAATAATGTATTAAATGATATCCTCCCAAAAAGTTGGATTTTCTAACAGGATCAAACAATATAGGAAGAGGGAGAATTCTTTTATTTGCAAATAATGAGGCTTCAAGTCAAGTGACTCAGGTCCTAAAAAGTAGATAGATGGAGTGGGTAAACTTGTGCATTATTTTGACAGGTAATAAGGTTTATTAAGAGTTACCAGTTTCAAACTAATTCTATCTGCAGGAAAGGATCCCAAGATTGCTGAATACTTGATAAATTATCGATGCAATCAGAAAAAATCAAGGGGACAGCTAATGTTTTCAACCAACTTGTTATGTACTGCTCACTGTAACCAAAGCAATAGTTTACCACACGCATGCATCAAGTAGTTATGTAATGTACAGGAATGAGACTTCATGATATTCTTCCAAATAATTTCACTTGAAAAAAGGGATTATGCACTTCAACTATCCATCTTAGTATTCTATAATAGCCTACACAATTGACATTTTAATTTGGAAGAAGACTTAAATTATTCATGAGTTATGCAATGGACAGAAAAGATATATATGTTGCAAAACTTAGTTGTGTTTCACCAAAATAGACAACAAAACAATAATAGTACGTGGGAATGAAATGATTATTTTTCTACCAAAAAAACTTGGAGAGTTTTTTTTAATTTTTTTTTTTCACAAAACATTCCATTAGAAGATAGAAACTAAACATAGCCCAAACAAACATAACTAAAACACTTGATTAATAAAAAAATAAGTACTTCAACTATCCATCTCAGTATTCTATAATAGCCTATGCAATTGACATTTTAATTTGGAAGAAGACTTAAATTATTCATGAGTTATGCAATGGACAGAAAAGATATATATGTTGCAAAACTTAGCTATGTTTCACCAAGATAGACAACAAAACAATAATAGTACGTGGGAATGAAATGATTCTTTTTCATCCAAAATAAAAAATAAAAAAAATTGGAGAGTATTTTTATTTTTTATTTTTTTTCACGAAACATTCCATCTGAAGATAAAAACTAAACATAACCCAAACAAACATAACTAAAACACTTGATTAATAATAATAAAAAAAAGTAGTAAACACCATTCACAAACCATTCTTTTTCACATTTCCTTTTACTTTCAACTCCAAATATCTCACTTGATTAATAAAAAGAAAAAGGAAAGAGACAACCTTCATCCATAAGCACCAAACCCCATGCCAAACTCTAATGGTTTACTGGGAAAGAGATGAAACAAATTACCCAACTATCTCCATTGCAAACAATTATCTCACGTGCAAACATACATGGGTGGGATTAAATATATGACAAGATTACCCAATTTTAATATTTTTTTGACAAAAAGAAAAAGGTCAAATTAGAAGGAGAAAATTATTGAGATATCAACCTATAGCTTAAGTGAAGTTTTTCTTTAAAATTTTGCCGGGAACAAAAAAGAATAAAAAAAAAAAAAAAGAATAAGAAGAAGTACATAGAAAATTCAAGGTATGCATGATACATGTAGGCAACATTAACAAAATGGTCTTATTCAATAGCCTATAAGCCAGAGAAATAAAACCGTCACTGAAAGCGATTTATGCTAAGTTGATGCTAATCGTCCCCCAATTTGATTAACGAACAAACTAAGCTCCAACTAAACTTGAACAAACCAAACCATTTTTTTATTTTTTTTCAAACATGTTATTATTTCCTTTGACTTTCAACTCCAAATATCTCACTTGATTAATAAAAAGAAAAAGGAAAGAGACAACCTTCATCCATAAGCACCAAACCCCATGCCAAACTCTAATGGTTTATTGGGAAAAAGATGAACAAAATTACCCAATTATTACGAAATTAATAACTCATTTACCATCTCACAAAAACCCCAATTTACCGAAAACCCTAGTTTCACGGTAAGTCAGTTAAAAATCTATATCCAACAAGAGGGTTACACTTTGGGGACCATTTTTGTTCACAGGACAAGATGATGCACTTTGGGGACCACTTTTGTTCACACGACAACATTATACACTTTGCGGACCACTTTTGTTCCAACACAAACAACCAACTTCACCCAATGTCGTAATAAATCCATATACAATAGAAAACTACTTTTGTTAACAATAAATCAACATCATAGAGTTAGGGATAACCAAATTAAAAACCCCCTCAAGAAAGCCCCAATTTACCAAAAACCCTAGAAAGCTACTACACAGTTCGGTGCAAATTTACGAATCAAAAAGGGCAAAAACTTACCTCGTCGTACACAAATGCACAAAAGTTCAAACTTCTGGTTGTTCTCGAGTGGTTGTCGCGTAGATTGTCGAGTGGCTGTCGAGGAGGTGGGTTCTACCTCTGTCGCGTCCCTTTCGATTGTGAGTCAGCAAGTTCTTTACCTCGTGCGTGCTTCGGCTTTTGACAGTTTCACTTGTTTATTTGTTGTTGAAAGTAAGTAAGTCTGGGTTGGGTTGGGTTGGGGCGTGGGTCAGCTGGGTTAGGACTTGGGTCAGCTAGGTTAGGGCATGAGTGACGGTGGGAATGTTGATGGGGGTATTTTGGGCACTAAACCGCATAAAGTGATCACGTGCGTCGCACGTGATCACTGTTCCGTCAGTCAAAACCGCTTTGACTGACGAAATGCCTGAATTGAAAAAAATTGAATCTTTAGGGGGGTGGATTGCAAAAATTGAAACTTTGGAGGCGGAATTGCAAATTGCTAACAACTTTGGGGGGGTAAACTGTAATTTTCCCTAAGACAATTATGTTATGGGATGTAACCTTTTTTTTGATGATGACCAATACTTTTGGCGAATATTTTTATATTATGAGGAATTATGTTTACTCTAGTGTATGAATGTATGATCACTTCATTATTACTCTCTATCCCTATAGTTTAGAAATTCTTTCGTTGAGGTCTCTCGCTTATGAGAGGTTGTGATCCCTTAGTCTTGTCCTGCGAGGGATAGGGTTGAGAGACGAAACATGGGGTCCATTACTAGTTAATTGATTTACCCATCGGGGTCATTACACATGTAGGCACTAGTAAAAAAAAAAAAAAAAAACAAAACAAAAACAAAAAACAAAAAACAAAAAACAAAAAACAAAAACAAAAACAATGTATCTAAAATTGCAATTGTCAGCCTTTTAGATAACTTAAATTATTAGGTGTTGAATATGAATTGAAGTTCTTAATAATTTTATCCTTCATTTTGTTGTGAAAATGGGAATAGGCTCGGTGTTTATATTATGATAGTAACAGCTAACAAACTACAAGCTAAGCTATATAACATGAAAGGTCTCTAAAAGACTCACAAATGAATTAAGAATTACTATATACTAGTAAAAATGCCACCTAATATCATCTCTAGCTCCATCCAAATCTCAACAAGAATATGAAGTAAAGGGCAGCATGTGCAGTGACGACCATTAAAACTCCAACCATATGTTAATTTTCTAATTTTTTTTGTTATGAAAAATATATTTAAAATGGACAAACTAACTAGTTTATGGTGCAATACTTTAGTAACTCAAATAATTTTACAACAAAAAGAAACAACAATAATTTTAAAAAAAATATCTTATGATATAAATAATAGAAGAACTTATTATTTATAAAAAAAAATTAAAAATTAAAAATAAATAAATAAATAAAACTAAATTTTGGAAGTCACCGATGCAGTTTAGAATAGAAAACTACTAGAAAAAAAAAAAAAAAAAACAAATATTTACCTTTGGAAGAGAAGTTTGCGCGGCAAACAAAAGAAAAAAAAATGCATAAGAAAAAAAGAAAAAAAGAAAGAAATAGGGATGCAATTTTACGTGGCCCATTCTATCAAGATGGCTGTAAAACAAGAGTTTACAGCCTCCACTAATATTTTGACAAATAAGCTAAAAACACCAGTCACAATACATACGAAAACATGGGATCAGCCCACTAAGATCCCCATAGATGAAAAAAAAAAACCCTTCTACGTTATTCCCACTCATCTATGCCTAAACCACCAACACCCAAGGCCACCGGATTTTGGGTTGCAATTCTTTGTGGTCTGGTTTGATTCTTTGTGGTTTGGTTTGTTTCTTAAAGCAAGGTGAGATTGCTTGTAGTTGGGTATTTTATTTTTTCAGCGGTTAATTTTGTTTGGAATTTTTGGGTGGTCTGTAGGCGAAGGAGGAAGAAATTTAGAGGGTGTGATCTTGATTTTTGACCGAATGAAGGAGAATTTTTTTTGGATTTTCTGTGTTTTTTTTGGTTTGCCGTGTTTTGCAGATGATGGGTCTTGTTTGGGAAGTGCTAGGGAGCCAAACAAATGAACCCAGAAAAATTTTTAAACTAACGTGGCAGACCGTGAGTGACAGACAAGAGAGAGAGAGAATTGCATTTTTTTTTAATTTAAAAACCCTTGCAACGTCAGTTTGAAAATTTTTCTGAATTCATTTGTTTGGCTCCCTAGCACTTCTCGTCTTGTTTGCTATGTTTTGGAATGGACTCAAGCCAAAACATCAAGGCCCCACTTGATGAGAATCAACAAGCACCATTAAAGGATCCATTGCATGTTCTAGTTGGGCCTATTACTAGAGCAAGATCTAAGAAGATCAAAGAAGCACTTAATGGGCTGGTTCTAAAATGGAGCATTCCAAGCTTGGCCCAAAGGAAGATGAAGGCGCAATAAATTTAATCCAAGCTATTGATGGGGCTGATCTTGCTTAATTGGCCATAATTTCCTTAGTAATGGCATAGATTAATAGTTGATTATGGCTTGAATGGGTGTGGAATTAGAATGATTAAATGGCCGATTGACTTTCCAGTTCCATACTAATTAATTGGCTGATTGACTTGCCTATTTCAGACCTTCCTTAGGCGTGATTTCCTTGCCTATTTCAGTCTATTTTTGGCATGGAGGAGCTACTAATTTCAGACCAATCAGCCTTAATTTTAGGCTTCTATTATTTAGTCCTTTATTGTTATCTACTTTCCTATGTTGGAACCAAGTTAATTTCCTTCCCATAGTAGGCATCTAGGGCTGATCAGTTTTCATAATTTGTAGTCTTATTTTCAACCATGTTTTATAAATAGCATGCACTCATTGTAATGAGGACATCATGAATGAAAATTAGAAAAAAAACGTGAGGTTTGCTTCTTCTATTGGTTCTTCAAAGAACTTGTGAACTTATCAAGGATTCTTCCTTGTGGCGTTCAAACTTTATACCTTCGGTTCGTGATTCAGTTATAATCATTGGATCGAAGGTTGTTACTTTATACCTTTTGTTCGTGTTTCATTTATAAACGATGGGTCGGGGTTTTCTATCAAAAATCTGAATTTTAGCTTTCTTGGGTCAGTATTCCCATATTGTTTGTTGGGTCTCAAAAGTGTGTTGATTGAGGTTCGTATCATCTGGTATTAGTGCGCAGGCTCTAAAATCAGGTTTACTATCCTTTTATCTTTTGTTTCTTGTTATCATCCTATCTTGTTCCATTTGTGTTCATTATTCCTTGTTCTTATTTTGCGTCATGCACCAAGTTAAAAAAATAAAAAAAGAGACGTCAGAAAAGAAAAGAAAAGAAAAGAAAAAAAACAAAAAAACAGAACAATAGTTTGTTTGTTTTCTTTCTTCTTTCTTGTATCCTCTTCCTTTGATTCGTTGTTTCTATAATATTTTCCTACCGTCAGTATTGGTTTAAATACTATAAGTTGAATTTCTTGATCAAGTTTATTAGTTTAATAAAGAACTGAAAAGGGGAAGCTACGAGTGGAAAAAGGCAAGAGAGTGTGAGACTAATATAAAAAACAAAGCCAATTTAAGAGTGAAACACGAGTGTGAGTGACATAATTTGAGTGCAAACACGTGAGGGACTATTGTGAGGAATTATTTCTAACATTTCTATATAGTTTCAAACTATGTCTTCCAAGGGCGACACATCAAACAAAGAAGGAGGGGAGGAGTTGTTCTTCATGTTGTAGGCTATGCAACAACAATTTGAATGTATTAATGTGGTGTTTAATCAGATTCGAGATCAGATGGATAAGCAAGACGTTGTTGTTGCTACTTGTCGTGAGGGGCATCCCAAAAGAGTCCATAATGCTAGAAGGCAAGAAAGGCGTGCGCACGTGGATGATTCTGATGATGACCACAAGAATGAGTTCGAAGATGAAGAGGATCAAGCTTCATTGAACGGTGAGGGCAAGTTTGTGCCAAGGGGAGAAAAGTGTGGTAAAGGTTTTCGAAGAGATCCGAGATGGCAAAATGGGACTAACAGAAACCTAGGAAATATCAAAATGAAGATATCATCTTTCCAAGGGAAAAACGATCCTGAAGCATATTTGGACTGGGAGAAGAAGGTGAAGTTGATTTTTGAGTGCCACAACTACTTCGAGGAGAAAAAGGTAAAACTCCCTGTCATTGAGTTTACTGACTATGCTATTATTTGGTGGGATCAACTTGTGATGAACAGAAGGAGAAACCATGAGAGGCCTATTGAGACGTGGGAGGAAATGAAGACCATCATGAGGAGCCGGCTTGTTCCTAGTCACTACTATAAGGACTTGTATAAAAAATTACAAAGTCTTACTCAAGGCTATAGGAGTGTGGATGACTACTACAAGGAGATGGAGATCACCATGGTTCTGGCTAATGTAGAGGAGGATAGAGAAGCTACCATGGTGAGGTTTTTGAATGGGCTGAACCGGCACATTGCCAATGTGGTGGAGTTGCAACACTACGTGGAGTTGGAGGACATGGTGTGTTAAGAGCTAAAATATTCACATTTCCAGCCCTTAACTTGCATGTTTTAATCCTTTGGTTTTAGTTAATTAGGTCATTTTAATTCCTTTTTGTATTTTCCATACTTTTGTAGGCTTTTGGAAGAAAATGAAGTAAATCTAGAAGATTTGGGCTCAAAAAGAGAAAATGGGAAAAATGGTAGCCCCTGACACTGGGATCGATCGCAGGTACCCTGCGATCAAGCGCAGCACCAAAAGACAAAGCATGAAGCAGGGCATGAGCGCTCGAGCGCACAATAGAAGAGGCTCAATCCCAGACCTGCGATCGAGCGCACACACGTTGCGATCGATCGCACCCGTGCCCAGGAGACACATCAAAGCTGCGGCCAGATTGTCATTCTTTCCATATTAGGGTTTTCCAACTTCCAATTATTATAGGCTTCAAAACCCTACGAAATTCCTAGGTTTACTAGTTTGTCAAGGACTTCTGAAGCCTATAAATAAACCTTTAAGTCTCTAGAGTAGGAGACATTGAGAAGGAGAAGAATTGGAGCTCTTCTAGTTCAAGTTTCAGGTTTATTCTTTTCCTTTCTTTTCTTTTTCTTTTATTTGATGAAGATGTTTAACATCAACTTTTGTGTAGCTAATTTATTTAGTAGGGCTAGATTGAAGCCTTAGTTATGTTTAGTTAATATTTCAATATTGGCGCCT